>NW_017674970.1:77259-79598 GCF_001879085.1 Nicotiana attenuata
GCCGGGCCTGCGGACGCCTGCAAGGCTACCTCAGTCTCGTGAATAGGAAAGTTTGCTCCCGAACTACTGCTGCTGCTGCTCCTCAAAACCTGGACCTGTGCAAAAATGCACAGAAGTGTAGCATCAGCACAACCGACCCCATGTGCTGGTAAGTGTCTAGCCTAACCCCGGCGAAGTAGTGACGAGGCTAGACTGGACATCACATAAACCTGTGCAGTTATAACTATACAGCGGGAATCGAATACCAAGTAATTAACAACATGGGAGGGGAGACATGCTAAGGGGAGATACAATATTAACAGCAATCCAGAGTAACAACTAAAACAGCTTAGGTTCACAATGAACAAAGAATCAATACTCCAGTACAAACACATAGCCTCAATAACTGTTGCGGCGTGCAACCCGCTCCATAATTACTATTGTTGCGGCGTGCAACCCGCTCCACAAATACCACTGTTGCGGCGTGCAACCCGACCCATATCATTTATCATGTATAATTGTTGCGGCGCGCAACCCGATCCTCACCTTTTAATGTTGCGGCGTGCAACCCGATCCTCAATATCATTGTTGCAGCGCGCAACCCGATCCCCAGTATCATTTAACAGTCCGACTTCCCAAACAACAGTCACAATTAAGGGGCATAAAAATAAGTAAATATTTGACAAACATCCCGGCAAGGGAATAACCAACAACGCTTTCTCTTTCTTACTTTTCTTATCTTAGAGTTCACTCTACTATTTTGAGCCAACGCTCCAAAGAAAACAAGTCATTTCGTATAATTTCAATATTCGTATCACAATTCGAGCCTATGCTCCCAGGAATCAAATGATCATATTACCGTTCACATGTTATTCACAACATATAGAAATCCTCAATAAACACGGAGTTCACAACAAAGTCATGATAATCACGTTATAAGGACTCACGGTCATGCTAGACACCAATGTATAGATACTCGTCACCATGCCTATACATCGTACTCGATCACATAGCAATTAGCAACAAGACTCAACTCCTATTCCCTCAAGCTAGGGTTAAACCAAACACTTACCTCAAAGCCTTGAAATCCACTTAATCCTCAACTATTGCTTTACCTCGCGGTTCCACCTCCAATTCGCTCGAATCTAATCACACATTGCTCAATTACTTTAATAAACATTATATTAATCAATTTGAATGCATAAAAAAATGAGTTCCCCAAAAATTCCAAAATCGCCCCCGGGCCCACGTGGTCAAAACTCGAGGTTCGAACCAAAATCTGGTTACCCATTCCCCCACGAGTTCAAATATATAATTTGTTTTGAAATCGGACCTCATCGAGGTCCGACTCCCCAATTTATAGAAAACTTAGGTTCTACCCAAAAATCCCAATTTCACCCATGAAAATCTTTGATTTCAAGTGGAAAACATGTTTAATGATGTTAAAGATTTAAAGAATTGAGTAAAATCAACTTACAAGTGATTTGGGATGAAGTTTGCTCTTGAAAATTCGCCTATGGTGTTTGGGTTTTGAAAGAATGGTGAAAAGTGGTGAAAATTCGACTAAGTATAAAATTTGCTGGGCCTCGGATATGGGAAATGCGAAGGTAAGTTCGCATTTGCGAACATCACAGGCTTGGGAATTGCGACCACAGGGATCGCATTTGCGAACTCGGGTCTGGTGGACTAGGTTCGCATTTGCGAACATCCGATCGCATTTGCGATCATGGCCATATCGCATTTGCGAACAGTGGCGTCGCATTTGCGACCCAAGCTGAAACCCTTCCATCTCGCATTTGCGAGGAATCTTTCGCAAATGCGAGAATACCAGACCTGATCTGCAATTTTTTTTCAAAGTTCAAAAATGCAACTCGACACCTATCCAAAACTCACCCGAGCCCTCGGGGCTCCAAACAAAACATGCATACAACCTCAAAAACATCCTACGGACTTGCTCGTGCGATCAATCGCCAAATACATCAAATCATAATCAAGCCTCAAAACACATGATTCTTCTTCTAAACTTCATAACCTTTCAAGCTTTGAACTCATAGTCCGAAACACGTCAAACGACGTCCGATTTCGACCAAACTTTACAGAAAGCGCTTAACACATATTTAAGACTTGTAACGGGCATCGGAAACAAACATACGAGCCCGATTACCACCGTCTTTTAATCAACTTTCATTTCCATTTTCCTTAATAATTTTAGAAAATAAATTTCACAGAAAAATTCTTTTCCTCGGGCCTCTAGACCTCGGAATTCGATTCCGGGCACATGCCCGAGTCCCATATTTTTCTACGAACCTTCCGGGACCGTCCAATCTCGGGTCCGGGTCTGGTTTACCAATCTTCTCTCT
>NW_017674971.1:0-5558 GCF_001879085.1 Nicotiana attenuata
TTTCTCGATTCCTTGCATCTAATTTCAGTTGTTGAATTTGGGCCTTGAGAGCTTCATTCTCCTGGGCCAATTGCTTTTTATCACCTTCGTCAGCTGCGGCTTGCACGCTGTTTTCGAACCGAAGCTCCTGAACCTGTTTTTCCAATGCTCCAATTCGAGCTCTGTACTCCTTTTCTTTAGCCAACCAATCCCACTGCACCTGAGCCTCGCTTGTTAATTGTTGCACATGTGGCCTTTTGGCGGGTCTCTCGGGGATTTGAAACCTTTTACCGAACCAAACCAAGTATTTGGGATCTACCTCACCTCTGGCCCGGTCCTGTACTATAGTTTTAGGCTCAAGGTACCTACACTCGTTCCATATCTTTCGGATGCGGCCTTCAGGGAATGCAGCTTTTGGGCCTAACTCAATGACTTGCCCACTCAGGTCTTCATCGCTGTGCACTGTCTGGAATCTTCCAAATTGTCGCAAAACGCGGTAAGGAGCATAGGGCTGAATGCTTCGAATACCCATCAGAAGAATATAAGGGACCTCTGCCGATGTGTACACAGCTTCAGTAGAAGGAAGCCATCCATAAGCACATTCTACTTTATCTGCAGTGAGGGATCTTAAACACGACGACCAGGCCTCAGTACCCTCCGGGAACTCAATACCTGTAACTCGGGTCTCGAACTCTACAATACAACTCAATCCGGTTAAGCCGTAGTTCATATATCCTGTGCGGTGACAAAGATGTTCCTGTATCCATAACTGCAAAAGCAAATTGCAACCTTGAAAGAATTTCTCCCCTTCTCGACATCTGGTCAGAGCTCGGTATATTTCTGCTACAATCAGGGGAACCACTGTGCTAGTAGGTTTCTTCATAGCAACATCTAGCATTCCTACTAGACCAAGGTCTATGTGACCATCTTTTCTAGGACAAACTACCACTCCCATAAAGGCCACCATGAAGGCTAATCCCCGTCGGGCTTCCCATTTGTCCTTATTTCCAGCATGTGTTAGTCCTGTATTGGGTTCCTCAAAACCTTTGGGGTTACCATACCGGTGATATAGGAAATGTAGTGTACAACATCCTTCTGCCAGATGAGGGTCCTGAATATCCCGACTGATGTTCAACAAGTCCAAAAACCTATGAAGAGTTATCGGTCGTGGGGCCAAAGGGTATCTACCGCGGAAGTTCCCGTTGAGACCGGCATATCCGGCAATTTCTTCCAATGTGGGTGTGAGTTCAAAATCTGAAAACCGGAATACATTACGGGTCGGGTCCCAAAATGGTATCAGTGCCTCAATGACATCCTTCCTTGGTCTGATTTTCAATAAATCTACAAGACCGCCCAGGCTTTTAACCACAGTATCCCTGCTTCCTTTTCCCAAGTCATGCCACCACATATGGAGTTTCAAAGGGATCTCGCTCAGGACTGAGAAGGTTTCGATGTCACTTGAATTCATCCTGCACATTATTTAGGGGAGCTTAATGATTTATTTTGAAAAATGGCTATTTGTGCAAAAATTCTTTATTAAGAAAATAAGGACTTGGATTTGCAAATACGGCCTTTCAGCACTTCTGGGAGGAAGATTTTAAGGCTGTGCCCGCAAACCATTTAAAAATGACTCAAGGTGGCTATTCTTGCAAAACGGCCTTCCGGCGTCCTTTTGGGGACATTCGGCTTATTTAAACAGGAATGGCATCACCCGACTTATTTATGACACAAAATTGGCATTTTTGGTTATTTTTGAAAAAGGAAGGGTTGGACCCGATGAGGGTTGCCTACGTATCTCACATCCGGTGAGAATCAAACCGGCGTAGTTCGGGCAGATTTGCCAAAATCAATAAATGTATTTTTTGAACAACAATTTTCGTCCCCTTTTTTTCCAAATATTTTTCTTTTTTCTTTCTTTTTTCATTTTTCACAAATCCGGCAGCATTTCGGTACTATTTGGGCATTGGGGTTTTTTCAAAACAAATGGTCACCCTCACTTAGTCCTAACACTGCTTTTTTACTTATTTAGACAAGCCAGTCAACGTGCAAAGCCGAGCAAATAAATGCGCAAGTAGCACGTAAGATGCATCAGGATGGTCAATTCATTTCAGGTCACCTGTCCTAGACGGACCCAACCCCTGTGTTGAGTCCCCTAAGTCAAATGCACATGATGCAAACAAACGTCCTACTAGGGATCCGGCATGAGTTTTTGTTCTTCTAGGTTTAACCCTAGGTTTATTGGTCTAGACCTGGCTTACCCGAGCGGACAACTCGGGCCGAGGGGGAGGCAGCGTACCGGGGATACAGAAGCTCTGCCGGCTTTACAACTTATCCAACCTCGTTCTAAATGGGAAAAGACTCTAAACAGAAGAGAAGCTACACGAAGTGCACCCTTCTCCATGATGTAGAAGACTCAGAAAGAGGAAGGGATTCGCGACAGTTTATATATACAATTTCAACAAATATCAAAGCGGTAAAACATTTAGCACATATAGCATGGAACATGTAGAAAAATCAGATAAAGCCAAATATAACAATTGTACTAAGCTCGAATTCTTGAACCCTGAATCGAAATTCTGGGTTCGCTTCCCCAGCAGAGTCGCCAGAGCTGTCACACCTCCTTTTTTACACACCTACCCCGAAGGATAATGCATAAGGGAGTTTTTCCATTTAAAGTGACATTATTCGAAATGGGATTATTTATTTATTTTTAGAGTCGCCACTTGGGATAGGATTGGCTTTTGGTGTCCCAAGTCACCGGTTTAATTTAAATCCCAAATCAAGGAAAAATTTCGACTTCCCAATTGGAGTCTGCGAACCAGAAATTCTGAATAAGGAATTCTGTTGACCCGGGGGAAGGTGTTAGGCACCCCCGGATCCCGTGGTTCTAGCACGGTCGCTTAAATTATCATAAATGGCTAAAATCTAATTTTTATACACATTCCAACCTATAATGTAATTTTTAAGATTATTTACCGCTTTTAGTTATTTTTTTTTACGAAGTGAACGCCGTTTAAGAGCGTATTTTTTGGATCACGTCACATGAAATGCACCCGGATCCTCAACACCTCTTATTCAACGTTTTGGGATTTGGATTTGAGTTGCATGAAATGCACACCCGAGTTTAGGAAAGTAATATTATTAAAAGCGCGCCTAAAGTGGCTAGCGTCTTATTAACTTTGCGAGAAGCCATGGAAATTTGCTAAATAGCTTACCCGATTTCTAAAATATTTTAACATAACAATTAATGAGGGCCCCGCAATTTACATGTTTTGTGCGACGAGGCTCGTCTCATGTTTTATTTAAAGGCCATCCTAAAAGAAACTATAATTTTCTATTACAGATTGTCTCTAAAAGGCCTAATTAATTAGTACTATAAATTAATTATCATTGAATGGTATTCGAGAAAGTCGGGCATCAAGATCAAGTCCAACTTCAAACAAGAGAATCTCCATTATTGAAGACTCCCTTAATTTAAATTTGCTACTTATCTTAGATGGCCCAAGCTCTTACTGCAAAATTAAACCAATGATTTCAAAACAAGAATTCAAGCCTCTAAAACTTTGGGCCTCGAAGCCAGCCAAGAGTGAGGAACTGCGTCAGTTCTTACGAGAGGCTGTTCAGTGTCGGGCCTCGAATAAGCCCAACTAGGATGATAAGCTAGACTAACAAAGGGAGGTTTAGATTCATTTCAATTCAACAATTGCCAATTAAAACCCACATTTTCTATTCTGATGATATCTAAACTAATGGAATTCTACAAACATTTGGGGAATCGATTAAACTAGGGTAATCAAACCTATACTGAAACATCAAATACGAAAAAAAAAAAAAACTTACTATACTGAAATGTTACTTTAAACAAAATGCTTAGATCAGAACTGAATTATAAAGCCATTTGCGTACTTGTCAGACTTAAACCAAACATTCCTGCTGAAATCTAAACTCAAACTTAACAATTTATTTGACATTGGTATGAGTACATATGCTCATTCTAAAGTTATTTCCATAATAGTATCTAAACTGTGTGATATATCTCTGCAACATTCAATTAACATGAGTCTAAACATAACTCCAATTCAAAATCCATGACAAAACTCATATCATTCTGAAACTGTCCAAACAGTCCAAAAGTTCAATTAATTACAGCACGAGAACCTAATTACTTAACTAGGCTACACTACGAATGAATGCAGAAAAACAAAACAAGAGGAGCAAGCAGAGAACAGAATTGAAGTCGTAATAGGCTTCCATTTCACTTCTTAAAGCAGATATTACATCACCAAAGGTTCAGGACTTGTATCTGGAATTAAGGCAAAATAAGAGAAGAAGGTAGAGTCAGCAACTTCAACAGCAGTATAGTAACAGGAATCAACAGCTTGAGATTTATTGTAAACCCAGAAGCAATATCGAACAGCCCAGGACAAATTTCAACCAGTAAACCACCCGAAACAACTTGAATAAACCCAAACAAACTCGAAATCACCCAGGACAACCTCTAAACTTCAGCAATCAGAAATATATCCCTATCTAAGCTAGAACTTTGAACTAACAACTGAAATTTAAAATTAATCTAAGGGGAATTTCAATGGAATAGTATTTTTTTGAGTTTTTGTGTTTTCTGTTATTATTTTTTTTTTGGTTTTTTTTTTCTGCAGAATTTAAGATCTTAAGAGGAGGATTTTGGGGAAAATTATAAGCTGGAAGTTTTGGAAATTTTTCAGAGGTCTAAACTTGTGAAACAAGGCAATGGGTGTGCCTTTTATAGGCAAAACTAGGGCTACCTTCAGATTTTTTTTTTCTTCTTAGTCCTTACCCATTTTCAGCTTTTAGTCCCTTATTTTTTAACTTGTTACCCAAGTTACAACACCTATTTTATTGAAAACTATACTAAAGTCTATTCTAGAAAGTCCTCTACCCATTACAATTCCTATACTATCCCTTCCCTACTTTAAAAATTACTATTCCTAATAAAACTACCCTTTTCTATGCCTAAATTACCCTCGATCATCCCCTGATATTACTGACCAAGTTAAACCAGTCCATTACCTATAACCAAACAATCCGTTCCTAAGGCTAATCACACTAGACAAATCAGCTAATCCAGGGGTTGAAATAATTAAAATCAAATTGC
Source organism: Nicotiana attenuata (assembly GCF_001879085.1). Taxonomy (NCBI): domain Eukaryota; kingdom Viridiplantae; phylum Streptophyta; class Magnoliopsida; order Solanales; family Solanaceae; genus Nicotiana; species Nicotiana attenuata. The sequence continues at coordinate 5,114 of NW_017674971.1, forward strand.
AGCAACAATTAGGAATCAACTAACTGACCCTAGAATCCAAACACTTAAACGTGTATGTCTACTGGGATTGAAGAATACCAATGTAATTAAACTAAACTAAACTAAATGATTACCATTAAACAATAACACAGTAGAGGCTCAATTACTGAAGAAAAGAAAAATGAAATCAAAAGGCTCTAAAGAGTTAAAGATTATCAAAACGAATTTGAACAAGCATGCAGAATCAGAACTTACCAATTTTGGGCACTCGCGCATTCTGACCAGCTTGTTGTGAATCCTCCGGGATTCCTGACACGTAACATCCCTAATCGTGTGTTTTCCAAAAGAACACACATGATTAGGGAAGTTATGGCCGAAAATCCCCAAGATTTTCTAATTTAGGGTTCTGCCGGATTTTGATCGGATATTTGGGCAATTCTGGCCATATTTGAGACATGTGGCTATG
>NW_017674971.1:16488-79446 GCF_001879085.1 Nicotiana attenuata
GTAGCATGACTTACAAAGAACTGTCTGTATCCCCTACGTCGCTCTTGCCCGCGGATTTAAAGTGCCAAAATTTAACTTGTATGATGGTGTGAGATCCGGTAGCCCACATGTAGGCTTCTATTGCTGTGATATGAGAAAGTGTGTGGAGAAAAGATGACCCCCCCCCCTGTTGATGGAGTATTTCAGTAGAGCTTGACTGGGGCACCTTTGAATGGCATACGTCGCAGATGTTGGTAGTGGGCCTACATTGGGTGACATGGCTCAAGATTTGTTCGTATTTAATACAGATCTCAGGCATTCCCCAAACCGCTCCTCCTTCTAAATGGAAAGAAGCCGGAGGAAAGCTTTAGGGAGTTTGGGATCGATGAGGAGCAAGCTGCTCGAGTCAACCCCCGACGATTGGTGAAAAAAGAAATGGGTGAGCTTTTCCTACAAGACCACGGGCCTAGCCTACTTCAGTTATTGACTCCTAGCCTTGGGAAACGCATTTTCAATGTTATGTGTTAAATATGGGGGAGCTGGTAGAAGAAGGGAAATCAAGTCAGGCAAAATCAATGCGTTGTTCGGCATTGAAAGATTACTACGGAAAAGACAATTCCAGAACATCCCAGTAAGTTTTGGGTGGCAATTAAGAGAAATAGAAATAGATGATCACCGCAGCGGCATCCTGCTCAACAACTTTCAGCCTCGACATCGTCCCCGTGGATATCATGTGCTGCACCAGATGACCTCCATGCTACTTCTTCTCCACAGAACGCCAAAGGTCATGTACCATCACTTTCCCGTACCCTATGCCACAATTGCACCGACGTATGCTCACACCCACAAGGCCCGCGATGGCCCCACATCCACTTCCCCAAATGTCTTTACCCACGAGCCTACCGAATACCCTCCTGGATCAGGTTTTGGCCCAATCAAGCAATTATCAAGGAACGAGAGGTTGCAGAAAAAAGAGAAGCTATCTCACCCCTTTTGAGAATCAATAGTGGCGTTTTGTTCCAGAGGCTAGGAAATTGGACATGTTGAAGCCGATTTAGATAAAAATGCCAAACCCTCTCCAAAGAAGTATTGAATTTTTTCTTCAAAGTTGCGCATATGATCATGATGCCCGGGGATGACATAGAGAAGTGTTGGCATTGATAAAAGCAATTCAGAAGCTTATTTTGATGCAAGGTGACATGTTCGTGCAAAATCTAGATGCAGCAGAACAGCCCAAAGTCCTCGCCTGATGCATAATGAGACGCGTATTGGTGGTATGCATTTGTTTTGAAAAGGAATATGAGAAATTCTTCCTGAGATGCCTCGAGGTCCACAGCGCTGCAATAGCTTTCACCCTATCAGAGGTTGATCCTAAGAACGAGGCAGGCAATAACGTGAACCAGAAAGCATTTGTTAAGAACAATGGTGATGGAGACTTTGTGAAGGTCTAGTAATTGTTGATGCGGAATGTCGTTGGCTAAATGTGAGTTGATGATTGGAAAAGACGCTCTTTTCTTTTGGTTAGCCAGGGAGGAGTTTTGTGGTTTCATTTTGGTTTGTCATTTCTGTTGTCCAGGTTATTCAAGGTTAGTAATCGGATTTTGTTTGTGACTCAAACCTTCTATCCTTTGTTTGCTAGTCCTTAGTTCGTACAGACTCATTTAGTGTTATCCTAGTTTGTTGTTCCAGGGTTGTACCCCAGTTTGTTTTACTTGTTTTGTATTCGAACCGTTTCAACCGTCCTGTTCTTGAGTGCAATTCCTGTCTTTTGTGTATTTCAAGTCAGTTCTCTTTGTTTAGTTTTTTTCTATCCTTTTCATTTTGTCTTTGTCTAATGCTGGTTCTAAGTGGACATGATGCCATCAAATATCTAGGCCTGGTCTTAAAAGTCAGTCTAGTCACTGTAAGCAATGGAACAATTTTGAAGATGATGTGGGACATTTGAGGGAAAATAGTAAGGCATCTTGAGATCACTTCACGCCCAAATTTGTGTGAAACTGGGGGGCAGATAGAACATAAAGAAACCTAATTGAATGCATCATGCCACATTCGTTTTGATAGCTAACGGCAAATTTTTGCCCAAATTGACAAGGGGCCGTTCGTGGGTAAGAGAATGAGTGTGTTGTCCATGGTCTTTCTATGTTAACAGATGTAGAAGGCGAATGTGTGGATATGGTTATCCAGTTTGGTACAATCAGAAGATTGTTATCAAATGTTTCTCTTGGGTTGTTTAATTGTGTAGTTTGCACTCTTGCATGTTTTGGAGATTGGAAATGACGAAGGCATTTTGTTCCTGCTATCTAAATACTTATTCCCTCTTTACCCCTTTGAGCCTTATTTATTTTCTTTTAATACCCCTCTTTCGAATCAGTAGCGAAATCAGAAAACACCAAGCCGTGAAAGATAAGTAAAGGAAAAAGAGAAAGGAAAAAAGAATGAAAAGAAAAAAAAAGAGAGAAGAAAAGAAAAAAGAAAGAAAAAGAGAAGATAAAAGAAAAAGAAAAAAAACAACAAAACAACAAAAAGAGAAAAGGACGAAAGAAAACAAAAGAAGAGAGAAAGAGGAAGAAAAGAAAAAGAAATCACAACAACAAAAATTTCTATTGACATGAACTACGTTCGACATGTTCCTTTTAAGGAATACGTAGAGGCAGCTCACGGTTCGGCCCCATCTGAAGATGATAATCCCAATAGTCCCCAAACAAAGAAACTGGGGAAGAAGTTGCGGTTTGTGGTGTAATATCTTTGATCAAAGTTGGAATTTTGAACCCATTTGATGTTCGAGCATTTGATACCCTTTTTCTTTCTAACCCAATCACAAAGCCCATGTTATCAGTTCCAATAGAAGACCTTGATTCAGTCTTGAGAGATGCCAAGTCGAGCTAAGTTAGAGGTGATTCATGTCAGGGGCAACACTCCGGTTCCAAGTAGAAAAATTAATGAAATGAGAGTCTTATTGGTGAAAGCCCTCACGAAGTGCACTCGCAAGGCGGACGGGAGCTGAGAGAAATCAAAAATGAGAGAGTCTTTATTGGTGAAACCTCACGGGCACTTGATGTGCGACTCTAAGTTGAACGAGAAAGAACAAAAGAGAGAGGCTTGATAGTGAAAAACCCTCGGGCACTTACAAGTTGAATAAGGATTGAGAATCAGATGGGAAATCACCAGACAGAGATTTGAAAGATGACTAAACTTGACGTGATAAGCAATCGAAATGGCCAGTTTCACGGTTTGGGGGTATATACGAGGGAGCTGATCATCGGATTTGCTTAATCAGAATAGGCCGCTCAGGTGCATGTCATGGTCATTAGAGTTGGTAACTCCACATTCGATTAGGTTTCTATTTGTAGTTTCTTTTATGAATCATCTCTTTCCATTGTCCTCTACCGTCTGTCTCCTTTTGTCTTGTTTACTTCCTCTCCTAAGTCTGTTCTGGCCAGAATAAGAGAGAAATGACTTTCAAAATTTGCCACCAGCTTTCCAATTGCACAAATGGGATCGTTAGCACATCAAACGTTCATAAGTCATGGAAAGGAACAGCAAGCACACGAGTTCGGTAACAATTCAACCACTGTCTTTTTGGGATCCTTGGGGTAAAATACAAACGGCTGGATATATATTCAATTCATGAACAATGCAAACAGATGAAGGGTTCGGGTGAATCAGATCAAGGATTTTCCTGTTGATAAGATTGACAAAAAGGGTGGTAAAATCCAGGAACAAGTAAGGTCTTCCAAGCATGGAATCAAAAGTTATCATTGGCAGTGAAGGAACAGTAGATCCTCAAAGCCACGGACCAGTGCGTTTAAGTCAGAAAGAACAGCATGCGCAATGAGTGGGTGGCAATTGTCGTGTTCGAGATTCATTCGTGAGTACAACAAAGGGTTTCTGTAGATGCCCAGTTCATGAGGCAATGCAACAAATAGAGGATATTGGGTCTGAAAGGAGAAAGGGTATTTTCTGTGATAAAGATGATAGAAGGAAAGTGGTCAGTCAATAAACGGCAAGGTCTTTCGAGTTGAAACCCAAAGATACCACAGGAAGTGAAGGAGCAATCGCCCTCAAAGTTAAGGCCACAAAACCAACCCCATGTTTTTAAAGCTGACAAGATTTTCCTTTGATTTGAAACAGGGGCAGAAAATTATCGTTTGGTTTCAGAGAAACCCCACCGTAAGGAAAGGCAAAGCCGCAGACAGGTATGACCGTAAATTTTCAGGACCCTCCTGGGGAAAATGGGACTAGTTTAAAAATCGAAACTAGTCATAAGTAGCAATCTAGGTAAATGTACCCCAAGGAATATAGTTGGTTTAAAGTTTTGCATATTGGAGAAGATTCAAATTAGGAGTTTTTCAGGACGCCTCCTGGAAAAGGGACCTAGTTATTAAATTCAAAACAATCATGAAGTAGCAATAAATCTAGCAAAAATGTCCCCAAAGGAATATAAGTGTTGGTTTCAAAGTCTGCATGTTTGAGATAGGATTCAATTAGGAGTTTTCAAGACCCTCCGGAATAGTGGGACCTAGCTTAAGATTGCTTTAGATAACAAGATGTAGCGAGAATAATACTTTAGAAGATATAACTTAGATTAAAATTATTGTTTAATTAGGAATTGTCAGGACCCTCCTGGATAATGGGGAGTAGTTTAAGACCCTCTTAGATAACAAGATTACCGAAAGTCACACCTTTAGAAGATATAACTTAGATTTATAATTGTCGTTTAATTAAGATTGTCAAGGACCCCCTGGATAATAGGACCTAGCTTTCAAATTCTTAGTAATATTTGTAAAATGATTCAGTTTAACACTCACCTATGTGCCCAGCTTACCAAACTGGGGCAGAAAATTTCCTTTGTTTTGTCTATTTTTTTAAATCAGGTACCCGCTTGGAGAACAAGGAGAAGCCATTCAAGCTCATCAATCAGGCCCCACCTGGAGAGCACGGGAATACATTCAAGTTCAGCAATCAGGCGCCCACCTGGAGAGCACGGGAATACATTTCAAGTTCAGCAATCAGGTGCCCACCTGGAGAGCAAGGGAATACAATTCAAGTTTCAGCAATCAAGCACCCACCTGGAGAGCACGGGAATACATTCAAGTTCAGCAATCAGGCGCCCACCTCGAGACCAGGGAATACTTCAAGTTTCAGCAATCAGGCGTCCACCTGGAGACAAGGGACTACAATTCAAGTTTCAGCTTTCAAGTTTTCTATTGATATTTGGCAACATGATTGAGTTTACACTCACATATAGTGCCCAGCTACCAAACTGGGAGCAAAATTTTTTCTTTGTTTTTGTTCTATTTTGTTGAAATCAGGCGCCCACCTGGAGAGCAAGGGAATACAGTTCAAGTTCAGCAGTCAGGCGCCCACCTGGAGAGCACGGGAATACATTTTCAAGTTCAGCTGTCAGGAGCTCACCTGGAGAGCACGGGAATACATTCAAGTTCAGCAATCAGGGCGCCCACCTAGAGAGCACGGGAATACATTCAAGGTTCAGCAGTCAGGCGCCCCACCTGGAGAGCACGGGATACATCAAGTTCAGCAGTCAGGCGGCCTACCTGGAGGAAGCACGGGAATACATTCCAGTTTAGCAGTCAGGCGTCCACCTGGGAGAAAGGGAAAGCATCTCAAAGTACAATTCGAGTTCAGCAATCAGGCGTCCCCCTGGAGAAAGGGAAAACATCTCATATCACAATTCAAGTCGACAACAAAGGGATTTCATCGGGAGAATATAAGTCAACGAGGCAACAAGAACCACAAGAGCAAGTTTGAAGATATAGATAGGATTTCTTGTAATTCATAGATCATAGTTTAGTCTAGCTTCTTTTGTTTTTGAAATGGTGTAATAAGGGGTTCAGTAAGCAGTACCAGCAGCAGCAGCAACAGTGAAATCACAGCTTCATGGTAGTCCTAGCTACCAGATATCCCCGAACTACACTGACCTGATTCCTTTATAGCCAAGGATATGTAGGCAACCTTCGGAAACAGGGTGCGGCTCAAATCTTTCAAAAATGCTTCCACGGAGTATTCAAACGAGAAAAAATCGCCGTATCCGCTCACCTTTATCTTTGCACGAAAACTCTCGTGTTTCCGAGCAAAGAGGGGCAGCTGTGAGCACGTGATTTTTGCCCTATATGAATTACTCCATAAATTAAAAAGAAAATAATATTTTTCATTATTTGCAATTTTGTAGATTTTTGTGGTATTTTTTGTCAATTGTTTGCATTTGTCTGTGCACGTTTATTTTATTTAATTAATAAAAAATACAAAAATATGTTGCATGTGCATTTAGGATTTAACTTTGTATTTTTAAGAATTAATTAGTAATTAAGTTATTTTATAAAAAAGGAAGATCAGAAAAATAGTTTTAATTTGCACCTTTCAATTTTAACTTTGATTTTGAGTAGTTTTCTTTTATTTATTTTTAATTAGTTGTGATAATTATCATTTAGGTTTAATTAGTGTTTTTTACGTTAATTAGGTTCTAGGAATTAACTTAGATTTTTAATTTAAAGAAGGAAAAAGAATTTGTGGGAAAAATGAAAAGAAAAGGAATTTAAAATGAGAGGAATTCAGTTTTGGGCCTGTCTTAATGAGAACCCACCAGCCCAATTAAATACCCAGTTACACCTATTAAACCAAGCCCAAAACTCGCCCCAGGACCCTGTCTCCCTATCATTAATCCAAACGAAGTCGTTTTGGAGGCTCAGCAAATCTCAGCCGTCTATGTTATCTGATCTAATAGCTTGGAAGTGGTTTAGTATTAATATATTAGTGGCCGAATTAGCCCCCCCCCCCCCCCACCTCATCTCATCGTCTCTCCCAAACCCACCCCCCCTCAGAGACACTCCCTGAACCCTAGCCGCCGCCCCCTTTTCCTACGCCTTAGGGTGGCGACGCCGGCTCCAAACACCCTCCAAAATTACACCCTAGAAACCACCTCACTCCCCTCTTCCCAAATCCCCACTTCGTTCCCCTCAACTAAGGCCAGAACTTTCTCAGAATCTCAGAATTAGGGTTCGAGGCCCTAGAAGCCATAGCCAAGGTCGGTTCATGCAACACATCCCTCAAGGTTCTCTTAGTGTTCAAGGTCTGTTTTTTCTTGAAATAATGTTATTTGCTTGTTCTTGGCAAAGAATAAGCGGATGACATTATTTGGGGATCAAATTTGAAAGTCAGTCAAGTTCGAGGCCTAAATCAGTTAGTTTTTCTTAGATCTCTGTTTATTTTTCTTATTGCATCTCCTATTCTTCTTCGTTCTCTTCTTTTCCGCGTTTGAGTGTTTCTTTTGATTGAAATTGGTTCTGAACTCAACTTGTTCCTTTAAGTTAATTTGTCTCATACGGGTTCCCCTTCATGCTTAGTTCTTCCTCATTGTTAATAGCTGAAAGTTTATGTTTTAAATCCCTGATTTTCCCCCTATCCTTCTTCTCATTGGTTTTTCTTTATTTCCTATTCTTACTTGTTTAATTTCATTTGCTTCGTTTGCTTTGTTTGATTGTTGATAAAGAGTCAATTCTGAGCCCGACTAGTTAAAATTAACTCAGGTTTAAAATAAGAAGTGCTTGTATTTGCCCTTGAGGTTTTGGATTTGTTCTGATTGTTTCGTTTGGTCATTTCTGAGCATTCAGGCCCTCATGAGTAACTATGGTCGTTACTGACCTAGTTAAAGAGGCTGGTGTAGTTGGACTTTCGGTTAATTTAACCTAAGTTAACAATTAGGGGGGGGGGGGAAATAACAAGGCTGTTAAGGGTAATTTGGGTAGTCTGCTTAGGGAAATCTTTGTATAACTGATTAAGAAGGTTCTAGGAAGCTGGGGGTAGGGATTAAAGTGAATTTGTGGATTTTAAATAGGGATACCTAAGCTAAAATGGAAATTAAAAAGGGGCCAAAATGCAAAACTGATTCTTAAGGGGCTGCCCTAATGCCTTGCCTATAAAGGCACCCTATCTTGCATTTCAAAGGAGGAAAGAAGAGAGAAAAACCTAGAATAATCAGAGGCGACTGAAGGACAACTTAAACATTGAAAAGGGTCTGAAAATCAGAAGAAAAATACAAAAACAACACCACAAAACACTGTTTGATTGGATTATTATAGGTTATTCTATGGGTTTTCAAAAGTTTGAATTGGTTTTCTAAACTTTCCTGGGATTGAAATGGTTTAACAAGCTGGATTTTGTTGTTTCGACCTGCTGAAGTTCACCTTCTGCTGCTGTTGATCTTCTTACTCTTTTTTGCTTTAACTTTATCAGGTACATACTCTTGATACTCAATGGCTTGTGAAGCTGATTTGCAGAATGAAATAAAAGTAGATTTCAAAGCGTAGCATTAACTTATGTCGTTGTTTCAGTCATGATACATGGATGTATTTTTTTTTTTGATTGATGTGCTACATCGTATAATTGAATTCCAGCTTGAATAATTAGGTTTTCTTTGTTCTTTTGTATTGCTTTACTTATTCGGAATTGTTATCCAAACTTGGAGGATGATTGGATTAGTTGGACTGTCGTGAAAGCCTGAATATGTAGGCTGCATTGGAGTATTTATGCTATGTATTTTTACTCAAAGTGTAGCCACAGATTAGTAGTGCCTGGACGTTGCATTTGTTCACAAGATTGGACAGTTAGTTCATTTTTAACTAATATGCATAATAGCTTATTTATTCATTATTGTTGAGAAAAGCATACTTGAATTCAAGTTGTCAAGCAGTTAGTTAGCGTAAAATCCATGTTAAAAGAAAGGGGAAAAATGGTTAAGAATGGTTTTGAGAAGTCTCATGTAATTGGTTGTACGTGAGCATGCTAAAACTGAGTTGAAGTTTGAATATTAATGTGAAGTTGAGTTGTTAAGATTTAGAAGTTAAAAATGATGAATCAATCTTGGCTCATTATTCTGCTTCTTAAACTGTTTGGAAATTGAATGTCTTCCTGGTAGTTTAAGAACATTTAGTAACATAGGTATGAACTCTTATTTGCTCTTTAAGTGATTTCAAGCTTATTCATCTTTATTCTACTTGTGTTGTTGGTTTCTTAAGTTAGAATACCATGTTTGTTCATATGATCTAAGAATGGATTTTGTTAAAGTAGATAAATGTAATAGCAAAAAGATCTGTGTGCAAAGGAAATAACTATCGTCCCCAGATTACTTTCCGTCGAGGTCGCGCATAGTTATGCCAAATATGGAAGTCATGTTGGAATGAGTTATACGTGAAGCTGGAATTGGAACTACTGTAAATTGGATGTCCCCTAGCTGTAGGCCGTGGTTAGTATTGTAACAAGACATGGTCACAAGACTAAGGAAAATCACTGACTTTGCGGTCTAATGCGGAATTGGTATCAATTTTACTTTCTTGTAGTTTAATTAGTTAAATATGGATATTCGTAGTTCACTTAAGTTGAATGTTTTTCCTTTAATGAAATTGAGGTGCGTCGTGCCAAACAAAATGACAATTGCATGGCCCTCGTTTAATTAATCTTGTTTATCCTTAGAATTTGAGGCGTGCCATTTAGTTGAATTTCCATGGCCCTCGCAAAGTTGCAAACGCGTAGTTGCTTTAGGCACGATATTTTAATAATTTACCTTCCTAAACTCGGGTGCGCATTTATGTGACCCAAATCCAAATCTCAACAATGTTAGATAAAATGTGTCAAGATCCGCGGGTGCATTTGTGTGACGTGGGTTGAAACATATTTTTAATGACGTTGCAATCTTCCTTTAATTAATTAAATAAAAGCGGTTGAAAAGTTAAAAAGGCACGTAGGTTCAAAAGTGTTTTAAAATCAGATTATAGGCCAATTATAACAGTTGAGCGACCGTGCTAGAACCACGAAACTCGGGAATGCCTAACACCTTCTCCCGGGTTAACAGAATTCCTTACCCGGATTTCTGGTTAGCAGACTGTAATACAGAGTCAATCTTTTCCTCGATTCAGGATTTGAACCGGTGACTTGGGACACCATAAATTATCCCAAGTGGCGACTCTGAATCTTTAAATAAATAAATCCCGTTTCGATTGTCACTTCAAGTTGAAAATAAATCCATTATTATACCCCTTCCGGGGATGTAGGTATAAAGGAGGTGCTTCAAAAATAATAGTAGGTTAGTGATTAGGGGGGTGTGGGGAGTGTAGGGTGAAAATTTGGAGGTGATTGGAGGTGGGCCGTCGCCGTGGGGCGATTTTCGGCAGCAGCGGCCGGTGGCGATGGGCGATAGATAAGAGAGGAGACATGGAGGGGTCTGTGAGGGTGTCTAGGGTTTGGGGGATCTTGTTCGGACATATTTAAAGGAAGGGAGAGGTTAGTTCCCAGCCGTCCGATCAAAGGGAATCAAAGGTTGAGATTGGGTGTTGCTAAACGACGCCGTTTAGGTAATTAGTGGCAAACTGGACCGGGCAGGGGGCTGGGCCAAGCGGATTGGGCGACTCTAGGGGTTAAATGGGCTACTGACCTTGGCCTTGGCGCAATTCAGAATCAACAAAACTCTTTTTCTTTTTCTTTCTTTTCCTTGATTTTTAAATCCAATAAAATTAATTAAAAACCTAAACTAAGTCCTAAATAAAACCTAATTTGTAGAATTAAATTAATTATCTACTTCTAACATTAAAATAATTAATTATCTTAAAACTGATGAAAGAAAGATATTAATTTTAAAACTAAAGCTAAAATGTAAAAACGACTCATATTTTTGTGATTTTCGTTTAATATGTAACTAACTTAAGTAATTAAATTCTAAATGCAGATAAACCTAAAATGTTATGAATCGAAGAATTAAATAATTTTTGGTATTTTCATGACATTAAATATTAAGAATGCACAAAATGCAACTAAATGCGAACAACTAACAAAAAATTCCTACAAATCCTATAAAAATTAAAACAACTAGAAAAATCTATTCTTGTGAATTTTATAGGAGTATTTTCAGTCGGGCAAAAATTACGTGCTCACAATGTCGAACAACATAAAATAAGTATTCTTCTCTCTATTAATTCTATTAACATGAAAATTAACAACTTTCACATTACAGTCATGCAAATAACTTAAAATAAAGAAACATAGAATTCTTTATTTTTACACATATATAGAGATATGAGAAATTATAAAATTGCATATTAAAGACACTAGTCATGAAATCATAATATACAACGAAGAAAACAAAATGAACAAATATACCTGAACAACGAAAAAAGCTCAACTTCGTACTGATAACGTGTTAAGAAATGTAGCTCAAAGAAACAATATAAAACAAGAAGATAAATAATAGAATAAGAGAAGAAAAGATAACTTTCTTATTTCATCAAGTGTTCAAGTGTGTACCATATCACATTTCATGCCTCTATTTATACTATTACATAGAAGGTTACAAAAGGATTGTCTTAAACATGACATTAACAATTGAGATCACGGGGAAGATCATGGGGAGGGGTTATGGAGTGTGGGAGTTACAATCATAATAGCGATGAATAGTGGAGGTTATTTACATCATGGGTGAAAGTAATGAGGGTAGTGGACATCCACAATTACTATAGGTTTTACAACAGAAATAATATATCCACAAATAGAGTAGATTTTTTCTTAGAAATATTAATGTTTTTTTATAGTACCCCAAATATATCTTTTGGTGTAATTACCAAATTAACGTATGAGAAAATTTTCGGAAATATCTATATTTTTTAACCGCTTCAAAAAAAATCGATATATATAAAAAGTTCATATTTTATACAAGTTTTTTTGGCTAGCGAATAGTCGAATCCAGTTAATTTCGACTACCGGTCAATTTTGTATTTTGTCTAAAATTTTCCAACTTTGATACAAACCTTTTTATGAGAAATCTATACTCTATAGCCCCTCAAAATTTTAATAGCCCATATATTTTCCTATTGACAGGAAATAGCCCTCCGACCCAAACATATTACATCTAATAGCCCTAAATGTCTATTTTGTATATTTTTTTTATAGTGATAGTCTATTTTGTATATATTTTGTATAGTGATAGTTTAATTAGTATATATTTTGTATAGTGATAGTCTATTTTGTATAGTGACAGTCTATTTAATATATATTTTGTATAGTGACAGTCTATTGTATATAAATTGTATAGTGGCAGTCTATTTAGTATATTTTTGTATAGTGACAATCTATTTTGTATATTTTTTGTATAGCGACAGTCTATTTTGTATATTTTTTGTATAGTGACAGCCTGTTTTGTATATTTTTTGTATAATGAAAGTCTATTTAGTATATATTTTGTATAGTGGCAGTCTACTTAGTATATATTTTGTATAGTGACAGTCTATTGTATATAAATTGTATAGTAACAGTCTATTCAGTATATATTTTGTATAGTAACATTTGAAAAATTAGATCAATGGGCTAAAATGCACTGATATGGTATATTTTTTTTTACAGTATATATAAGTTAAATAATGTGTAATCAGATACTCAGAAGCCCATGTCTGCTTTACCACTGTTCTCTTCCAAATTCTAGGCCTCCCTATGCCCCCAACTAGTTGTTAGGTCGGGTTGAACGCTAGCTTACTTGGTACATTTTTATTTTTTACAATTGAGGTAAAAAGTTCAAACTCCGTCAGTATCATAGCATTCCTTTCTTCCTTCCCTATACAAGACATTTTACGTACCTAGAGGTGAGCGAAACTGGAGAGCATCGAAAACTCATTATTTATAAAAGGAGTAGTAATCAAATGTTGTTAAGTCTACCTTATGCCATCATTTTATTGGCCAATGAAAATGAATTTGAACTCATGAGTCATAAGTGGGGTTTGTTGGATGATCTCTTGACATAAAGACTATCTATAAAAATAAAATAATTAAACACCCATCGAAACATAAATGTAATAATTTAATTGTGGATTAATAGACAAACGGTCCTTCTTCGTGTATAACACCTGCTTAACCCATTAACTAATTAAGCAAAAAAAAAAAAAAAAAGACATGCAATGTAACGATTCGGCCGGTCGTTTTGAGAATTTACGCCCCGATACCTTATTAATTGCTTTTTTCTTGTCTTTTTCTGCTATTGTGATTTGCCGGGATGGTTCATCTTGAGATTCAGAGGGTTTTGGGATGCTTAGTCCCTAAATGAGAGTTAAAATCTTAGAATTTGGACCGTAGTCGGAGCAGTGTGAAGACGGCTCCGAATGGAATTCCGTCAATTTCATTAGCTTCGTTGGGTGATTTCGAGCTTAGGGGCATCCAGATTGTGTTTTGGAGGTCCGTTGCTTATTTAGGCTTGAAATGACGAAAGTTGAATTTTTGGAGTTTCGGGCCGATAAGAGAAATTTTGATATCGTGGTCGGAATCCGATTCCGGAAGTTGGAGTAGGTCCGTAGTGTTGAATATGACTTGTGTGCAAAAATCGGGGTCAATCGGACGTGGTTTGGTTGGTTTCAGCATCGGTTGTAGAATTTTGGAAATTCAAGTTCATTAGGTTTGGATTGGAAAGTGATTCATAATTTTAGCGTTGTTTGATGTGATTTGGGGACTCGACTAAGTTCGTATGATGTTTTAGGATTGGTTGTAATGTTTGGTTAAGGTCTCGGGGGCCTCGGGTGTGTTTCGGATGCTTAACAGATTTGATTTGGGACTTAGGCATTTTCTGAAGTTGCTGAACCTATTGTTTTCGCACCTACGGATTTTGGACCGCAGGTGCGGTGCCGCAGAAGCGGCTGGGTAGACGCAAAAGCGGAAATGGAGCTAGACAGCAAGGACCGCAGGTGCGGCTGGGGGACTGCAGAAGCGGAACCGCAGATGCGGCCCAATGATCGCAGAAACGGCCCCAGCCTGGATAAGTGACTTCCACACCCGCGATGATTTTTCCGCAGGTGCGAGACCGCAAAATCGGCCCTAGACCGCAGATGCGGAAATTGCTGGGCAGAAAAGGGGAGTTCGAGGGTTTGAAATTTCATAACACAATAATTTATTTGGAGCTCGGTGAGAGGCGATTTCTCGGGGGATTTTGAAGAACTATTGGGTAACGAATTCTAACTCTATTTTGGATCATATACCTTAATCTATTGTTGTTTTCCTCATCTAATTAAGGAATTTGAGGGTGGAAGTTTGGAAATAGGGGAAAAAGTTCCCCAATTAAAAATCTGAGTTTTGAATAGGAATTTGACGTTGGATTGGGATAATTTTTGTACGAGTGAACTCATGGGTGAATGGGTGTTCATAATTTATGACTTTTACCCGATTCCGCGACGTGGGCCCGAGGAGGATTTTTAGGCGTTTTTCCTATTTTCTTACCCTAGCTTGATTTCATTAGTGAAATTAGTTACTTGTAGTTATATTTACATTATGCAATTGGTTTGATTAGATTTGGGCCATTCAGAGTCGGATACTCGTGGCAAGAGCGTGATATTGGGTTGGTTTGAGCGGTTCGAAGTAAGTGGCTTGCCTAACCTTAAGTTGGGGAACTCCCCCTTTAGGATGTTTGGTATTATTTGATGTGTGAGTGTTGTGTACGTGAGGTGACGAGTACGTACACGGGCTATTGTTGAAAAAATCCCGTTTTTCCTACTTAATCATAAACTGTTTTCCCTTGTTAGATTGCACTACTATGTTTAATTGCTGAGATTAGATTAGGAAACCATGCCTACGTGTTTTAACTGCTTATTTTGATTTATGTGCAACATGCTTAGGTCGACCCCTCTTTCCCTCGTTTGTGTTTAGTCTAAACTGTATAATTTGATGCTGTACCTACCATTTTTATCTTGAGCTGCATATTTACTTTGGGACTACGAACGTATTCCGGGAGATTCCCTTGTCTTGCATATCTATTTTGGGACTACGGGCGTATTCCGGGAGATTCCCTTGTCTGGTATATTTATTTTGGGACTACCGACGTATTCCAGGAGATCCCCTAGCACTGCATATTTATTTTGGGACTACGGACATATTCCGGGAGATCCCCCTGTACTGCATAATCATTTCGGAGCCTACGGGACGGTATCCTGGGAGAGTTTCTTGTTGTGTTTACGTTGTTCTGAGCCGAGGGCTCCCTTAACTGTTAAAATTGTGCAATTTCTTTAATTGTTTTACTGTAAATTCTATTTATATCTTTTACTGCTTAATTTATTATATATATACTTCGGTAGGGCCCTAGCCTGACCTCGTCACTACTTGACCGAGATTAGGCTTGGCACTTACTGGGTACCATTGTGGTGTACTCACGCCCTTTCCTGCACATGTTTTCGTGTGCAGATCCAGGTACGAGCTATCAGCCTCGAGGTTAGTGCGTGCTTGCTGATTCCATGAGATTTCAAGGTATTTCTACCCGCGTCCGCAGATCCTCGGAGTTTTCTTCTATTCCCTCCTACAGATTTTCTTTTTGTTTATCTTCAGACTTGTATATGCCGGGAGGCTCTATCCTTGTTATTTACAATATGCTGTTTTAATTTTTATAGTGGTGTTTCCTTTAAATTTTTTTCGTATATTAGGCTTACCTAGTTGGTTGAATTGGGTCGTGACAAGTTGGTATCAGATCTCTAGGTTCATAGGAGTCGTGAGTCATAAGCGGATTTATTAGAGTCTTGCGGATCGGTGCGGAGGTGTCCGCACTTATCTTACGGAGGCTATGTAACTGTTAAGAACAATCATACTTCTTTGATTTCCATGTCGTGCGAGTTATTAACATCAAAAATCCTAAAATTCTATTCTATTCTTTCTCACATATGGTGAGGACCCGTACCGGGAGGACCGATGACCAGGCACCTGAGCCCCCTGCAAGCGCCGCCAGAGGCCGGGGTCGGGGTAAAGGACGACCACGTGGTGCAGCCCGAGCACCTGCGAGAGCTACGACAGAGGAGCCCCCAGCATCTCCAGCTAGAGGGCCAACACCAGAGATTCCTATTGTTAGTCCAGCCCTCCAGGAGACATTAGCTCAGTTCATGAGCATGTTCAGCACTTTAGCTCAGGCTGGGCTACTTCCGATAGCTCCCGCTACACCTCAGGCTGGGGGAGGGACACAAACTCCCGCAGCCCGCACTCCTGAACAGAGGGTTCAGGTTGATCAGGCCCCAGAGTAGTGTTGAATATCAATCAGACGTGACAGTTTCGGCGTCGGTTGTAGAATTTTGGAAATTCAAGTTCATTAGGTTTAGATTGGAGGGTGATTCATAGTTTTAGCGTTGTTTGATGTGATTTGAGGACTCGACTAAGTTCGTATGATGTTTTAGGATTGGTTGGTATGTTTGGTTGAGGTCCCGGGGGCCTCGGGTGTGTTTCGGATGCTTAACTGATTTTATTTGGGGCCTAAGCATTTTCTGAAGTTGCTAAACCTGTTGTTTTCGCACCTGCGAATTTTGGACCGCAGGTGCGGTGCCGCAGAAGCGGCTGGGTAGCCACAGAAGCGGAAATAGAGCTAGACAGCAAGGATCGCATGTGCGGCTGGGGGACCGCAGAAGCGGAACCGCAGGTGCGGCCCAGTGACTGCAGAAGTGGCCCCAGCCCGGATAAGTGACTTCCGCACCCGCGATGATTTTTCCGCAGGTGTGGGACTGCAGAAGCGGCCCCATGACCGCAGATGCAAAAATCGCTGGGCAGAAAAGGGGAGTTCGAGGGTTTGAGATTTCATAGCACAAAAATTGATTTGGAGCTCGGTGAGAGGCGATTTCTCGAGGGACATTGAAGGAGAACTATTGGGTAACGAATTCTAACTCTGTTTTGGATCATATACCTTAATCTATTGTTGTTTTCCTCATCTAATTAAGGAATTTGAGGGTGGAAGTTTGGAAATGGGGGAAAAAGTTCCCCAATTGAAAATCTGAATTTTGAATAGGAATTTGACGTCGGATTGGGATGATTTTAGTACGAGTGTACTCGTGAGTGAATGCGTGTTCATAATTTGTGACGTTTACCCGATTCCGAGACGTGGGCCCGGGGAGGATTTTTGGGCGTTTTTCCTATTTTCTTACCCTAGCTTGATTTCATTAGTTAAATTAGTTACTTGCAGTTACATTTACATTATGCAATTGGTTTGATTAGATTTGGGCCATTCGGAGTCGAATACTCGTGGCAAGAGCGTGATATCATGTTGATTTGAGCGGTTCGAAGTAAGTGGTTTTCTAACCTTGTGTTGGGGAATTCCCCCTTTAGGATGTTTGGTACTATTTGATGTGTGAGTGCCGTGTACGTGAGGTGACGAGTACGTACACGGGCTATTATTGAAAAAATTCCATTTTTCCTACTTAATCATAAACTGTTTTCCCTTGTTAGATTGCACTACTATGTTTAATTGCTGAGATTAGATTAGGAAACCATGCCTACGTGTTTTAACTGCTTATTTTGATTTATGTGCTACATGCTTAGGTGGACCCCTCTTTCCCTCGTTTGTGTTTAGTCTAAACTGTATAATTTGATGTCGTACCTGCCATTTTTATCTTGAGCTGCATATTTACTTTGGGACTACGGACGTATTCCGGGAGATCCCCCTGTCTTGCATATTTATTTTGGGACTACGGGCGTATTCCGGGAGATCCCCTTGTCTGGCATATTTATTTTGGGACTACGGACGTATTTCGGGAGATCCCCCAGCACTGCATAATTATTTTGGGACTACGGACGTATTCCGGAAGATCCTCCTGTACTGCATAATCATTTCGGAGCCTATGGGACGGTATCCCGGGAGAGTTTCCTATTGTGGTTACGTTGTTATGAGCCGAGGGCTCCCTTAACTGTTAAAATTGTGCAATTTCTTTAATCGTTTTACCGTAAACTCTTTTATATCTTTTACTGCTTAATTTATTATATATATACTCCGGTAGGGCCCTGACCTGACCTCGTCACTACTTGACCGAGATTAGGTTTGGCACTTACTTGAGTACCATTGTGGTGTACTCATGCCCTTTCTTGCACGTATTTTCTTGTGCAGATCCAGGTACGAGATATCAGCCTCGAGGTTAGTGCGTGCTTGTTGATTCCAGGAGACTTCAAGGTATTTCTACCCGCGTCCGCAGATCCTCGGAGTCCCCTTCTATTCCCTCCTAGAGATTTCCTTTTTGTTTATCTTCAGACTTTTGTATAGAGCTATATAGATTACAGAAGCTTGTGACTTAGCAATATTCCAGTTCTTGGGAGATTATTTTGTATATCCCGAGAGGCTCTATTCTTGTTATTTACAATATGCTGTTTTAATTTTTATAGTAGTGTTTCCTTTAAATTTTTTCGTAATATTAGGCTTACCTAGTCATAAAAACTAGGTGCCGTCACGACATCTTCGAAGGGGTTAGATTGGGTCGTGACATGCAACTTCTTTGTTACAGCGTGAAACATCCATCAGTTCATTATTTATTACTAGCTTTTATTAAAAATAAAAGATTATTGTTTGAAGGGGAATAATTTGTAAGGGGAATTATAGGTGGCAGAGTAAGGGGAAGGTATGGACTAAAGTAGGTTACGGAGTTGAAAAGTTTAAAATTTGAAGGGGGAAGAATGGTAGTGGTTTTGGGCTAGCCCTTGTATTTGGTTTTGGGCTATTAATTGTATAGTTTATTTTGTGGCTATCTATTGCCATTAGTTTTTTCCGTATGGCTACAAATGAAGTTTGCTCCTTTTTTATTGATCTATGGACCTTGACAGTTCTACAAAGCCCAATAATTTGGGCTGTTTTGCTTATGGGCATCTTCATGACCCAAATAAGAAATTATTTATTGGAAAAATGATACTGTATAAATATTCTTAAAATAATAATCAATATAAAAAATTTATATACTTTTTTGTCTTCCAAATGTAAATAGTCTCTGGCACAGGCTAAAAGTAAAAAATCTCTTATTTGGTTGATTTACAGATTTCAATCTGTTTACGCTCGTTTGACATTTTTGGAAGTAGTTCTAACAGTTGAGGCACAATTCCATAAGAAGAAGCCTGTTTGGTTTGGAGTATTTCACCTAATTTTTAGTTGGAAGAATTAACCTAAATGACCGCTCATCTAACCGCTTAATCTAAAAATAGTCGGTGGAGATATAATATATGTATAATTTATGTATTATATGTGTATAATCATGTATGATGAATGTATAATCTATATATATGGCAAGAAAAATAAACAGTGAATATGATCGACTATTTGTATAAAGATCCATTCAACTAAATTAGGTGAAATACTCCAAACCAAACAGGCTTCTTATTATGGATCCACATTTTGCTATCACTTTATAAATATAAGTCTTTTTCTAATGAAAAATGATTAATTATTCAATCAACCCTTATTTAGTAAGGTTTGCCCCCTTAAAAAACACACACACACATACACAATACAGAGTGGCGTAGCCACATATGGGGCTATGCATGGATCGGATCGGACCGGATCGGATTTAGCATATTTCGGATCGGATTTCGGATTTCGAATTCTAGAAAATGTAATCCGAATCCGATCCAAATTAATATCGGAACAAATCGATTTTAAAGTTTGGATCGGATCAAATTTTTGGATTTCGAATCGGATTATTATGCTCAAAGTTGCAAACTCATATGTATATTTTCTTTGTAAAAGAGGCAATACAGTAAGAAAAATTCATGTTTCTGCAATTATGAGAGTACTATGGTGCCAATATAGCTAAATCCATCAATTGTAAAGGTAATAACTTGGAGAAAAATATAAAAGAAGTACTAACTATCCGGAATTAAAGTTTAGTATTTATACATGCCCTAATAATTTCGAATTTCAGATCGGATCGAATCGGATCGTAGTAAAATTATACCAATCCGAATCTGATCCGAAATTCGAAATTTTAGTAAACACAATCCGAAATTCGATCCAATCCGAAATTGAAATCCGAAATAGAACGGATCGGTTCCGATTTCGGATATCCGGTCCGAATGAACAGTCCTAGCCACATACATTGTAGGATGGTCAATCGAATACCTTTCATCGAAAAATTATACTCTATATATAGAAACTTATAGTGTATATAGGTCAAAAATTCTTTTTTATATGTGTATATTAAATTTTAAATATCCTTCGCGAGATTGCTAGCTTCGCCACAACGCGCACACACCCCAGTTTTCCAAAGATATTTCCAATCTCTTTCGAGACCCCCTCTCCCCTTATGTTTTTGCAGAATATTTCCTTTTCTTTTTCCTTTTCATTTAAGCACTTCTGTAAGTTTGTAAGGTAGAAGGACCTTTTGTAAAAAAAAAATTATTTTAAAATTGGTATTACATAAGAACAGTCAGTACAATAAAGACAAATTCATGACTCGAGACACAGTTTAGGAGTCCCGTTTTGTGACTTTACTCCACATTAAGTCATAGGACTTTTAACACATTTAGCTAGTCGGACAAAAATATTATATCCGCTAGTTAAATATACATACATATATATATATATATATATATATATATATATATATATATATATCAGCTATTATTGGTGATCGGCTATGCAATTTAATTTTCCTAAACCAAATGATGATGGGCGTATTAGTTCGGTAATGCAGTAAAAAAAAGACACTGCATAGCCGCTCTCAAAATAATGGCTGATATATATATATATATGTATATATATATATATATTTTCGGCTATAGAAATAAATTGGTAAAAGTGATAATATTCCCAAATGTGGTCCATTAGCTTAAGTTAACCTAACATTCTGGGCCCTTTATTTGTACTTGTCACTCCTTTGTTTCTCCATCTTTTCCCCTTGGTAAGTTTAATTTTGTCTGTCAATGCTTATTCAACAAATAAATTCAAAATTACCAAAGATGAAAATCACTAAGAAAAAAAAAAACAGGTTCCTCTAATCTACTATTTGTAAAAATGCAAAAGAAAAAGAGTTAAATGTATGTTTGAATTGTCAAATAAATCAGTGGATATTGTCTAGCTTGTTTTATCAGTGAGCTAAAAATAGAAAGTCTTGACACATAAGGAAATGCTGTACCAGGTGAATATATTTATAATCGAATCATCTAATGCGACTTATAAATCACAATTGACAAATACGACTTATAAATTGCATTCTAAACTTGCGATGTAAATAGCATTCTGAAATTGGGACTTATAAATCGCATTAGACAATTACGACTATAAATTGTATTACGAAATTGCGACTTTATCTTTCTCCCGGATAAAGTTTAATGACTATCAACAAGGTATGCACTACATTAAAACTATGACTATGATAACACTTTTGTTACTCCTATGCTTGTATCCATTAGAAAATGTCAGAAAAGACTTATCCACCACTGATGTATATACCAATTCAAAAAAAGTGTCTTCACATATATTATAATCACCAAATCATAAGTTATTAATACATACTTCTATCTTAATTTATCATTTAACCATTCAATTTAATGTAGTTTAATATAAATATTCAGTGCGGATAAATTTTTACAAAAATTACTTCTCTCCGGTTAAACGTGCATTACTTTCGGCAACTCTCGCCTCACTATAGCAATGAAAACTCAAACAAATTATTTTCTTCAATATATTAAACATTCTTTCTATTAGTGAAGATTTCCCTCTCCAACATTTGGCTGATATATGGTCAAGAATGCTCATTTATGCAAACTTTTGGGAAAGCAACAACAATAAACTTCCTTACCCTTGCCGCTAGCTAGCTATAGCCGGTGCGGAGTTAGTCTTAACGTTACGGGTTCGGTTGGACCCAGTAGCTCTGCATTTGTCTTAAAAATTAATTTAAAATCCCATAACTTAAAAGAACTAGAATTCCGAACTCATAAACTTCAAATTATAGTTCTGTCTCTTGCTATAGCATGTATACAACAACAAAAATAACAGTATAATCCTACAAATGAGGTCTGGGGAAGGTAGTGTATATGCAGACATTACCCCTACCCTTGGGTAGAGATACTGTTTCCGATAGACCCTCAGCACAAGAAGATGAAATGCGATAATAGAATAGTAACAACAACATAACCAAAAAAATAGTACAAGCGGGCTAAGGTCAAAAAATATACCTGAAAAAGCAATATTAATAATCAGTGCATCTTGCTATAGTATATATATGTATAATAAATCACAACTCTAAATATATCAACTTTAAATTTTGGATTCGCCTCTATCTATTAGCAAAGCACAATGATATTTGCATCTCGAAAATGCGACTATCTAGCTTATCCCTTACCTTTACTTGCTGCCCCGTTTTTGCTCCCTCTACCAATTAAGGTATATGAAGAGCATATACTTATGAAAACAGATATATAAAATGAGAAGAATAGTTGTTTACAGGTCAGAGTATAATTTGATTAGCTTGAGTTGGCAGGACGTTTTCATGTGACTAAACACTAGGAATAGAGCCGTGATTTAGCAGGGTTGGGCTAGAATTTTTGGAACCCGTTTAAAAACGTAGAAATGGCGTGGGGTAGCCACTATTTAAGGTTGTATTTATTTTTTATCCAGCAATTCTAATGTTGAGCAAAAATAGCCACTACTCTATTAAAATTAATATGAAAAGACATTTTTACCCTTTCTTCCATTGCTTTTCTTCCTAGACCTTCGCTTCTCTCTCAAGTTCGATACCCACTCGTTTTTCGTTTTCTTTCCAGGTGATATCCTAGTTTCAATTTCGTTTTCTTGCATTAGCAAAAGCTTGGCTGATCTGTTGCAGAAGATCAACCAAGCAATGGCTTCACATAAGTGGCTTCCCCAATGTGTAGAAGAAACCTTTTGCTACTGCAACTACTTGTAATGTCTACCCATTGCATATCTTAATCTGCAGAGAGTTTTGGCATCATCAAAATCCGAACAAATGCAAAACCATAAGAAAAGAAAGAAAATAAGGTACCTGTAATTCTAAATAGTCGTCATCTCGCCTTGCTTTAGCATCGTTACAATCAACTCTTTTCAAAGATAATTGTGTTAAGGACATGTAGTCCTGAAGTCCTAAAGTTAAATTCAAAAGTTAAGGACATGGTCTTGAACTTAGAGTTTCAAGTTCAAAAGTTAAGGAAATGTAGTCCTGAAGTCCTAAAGTTAAGTTCAATAGTTAAGGATACAAGTTCAAAAGTTAATGACAGGTAGTCCTTAACTTACAGTTACAAGTTCTAAAGTTAAGGACAGGCAGTCCTTAACTTATAGTTACAAGTTCAAAAGTTAAGGACAGGCAGTCCTTAACTTACAGTTACAAGTTCAAAAGTTAAGGACAATAGGTCCTTAACTTTGACTTCCAAGTTCAAAAGTTAAAGACAGACAATCCTTAAATTACAGTTACACGTTCAAAAGTTAAGGACAAGCAGTCCTTAACTTACAGTTACAAGTTCAAAAGTTAAGGACAATAGGTCCTTAACTTTGACTTACAAGTTCAAAAGTTAAGGACGCTTGGTCCTGAAGTTTGAGTTCCAAGTTCAAAAGTTAAGGACATGTAGCCTTGAAGTCCTGAACTTAGAGTTTCAAGTTCAAAAGTTAAGGACATGTAGTCCTGAAGTCCTGAACTTGGAGTTACAAGTTCAAAAGTTAAGGACATGTAGTCCTGAAATTAAGTACAAAAGTTAAGGACATGAGCAGAAGGGTATTTTCGTCCGGGCAATTAAAGTTTATTAAAGCAGTGGCTAAAGACTAAAGACATTTTAAACGGTGGCTTAAAAGTAAATACATGTGTTATTAGTGGCCAACCGTGCACTTCACCCTTTAAAAACGAGGTATTTAAGCCGGCCCAAGTAAGTCTGTGGCCCGTGAGGCTTGATTGAGGCTGGGCTGAGCCGGCCTGTGGGCCTAACAAAATATTTATTTAAAATATATAAAAAATAAAAATTACACTGCCTCTAGAGATGGAAAGTCAAAATTGGATCTTTTCTAAGAGGAACCAAAACTTGATCTTGAGAAGTTTCAAGAGATGAATGTTGTCATATATTGAAAGGACCATTCTAAAAAATATCTCGATCTTTCAATGATGATTGATGGTGCATGATGTACTTAGTATTCCTATTACCATTGTAGCATCGGAATCAACATTTAGCATTGGTGGCGTGTTCTTACAAAGTAGAGAAGTTGCATTTGTTATAAAATGTCCAAACACTTGTTACTACTCGAAATTGGCTGCACATCTTTTTCCAAACTCAAACTGGTAATATCTTTTTATATGAATTTAAATATTATTAGTTTTTAAAATTTAATTATTCTTAATATTTAACTAATTAATATTGCATATGAATTGTAGATGTAGATGAAAATGAAGATGCTAAGACAACCTTGTCACAAGCGGATACAAATGTGTTTGATGAAGATGATGGGTTGGATATCTCATAAGCATCATGAACGTTCTCTTGAATAGTTTGTTTTGAGTTTTGAGTTTTAATGAATGAAATATAGTCTTGTCTTTTACTTTTTTAGTGTTTATTGTGATACTAGTATTAGTACCTGCGCGGATGCGCGGACACTAATTATGTAAAATATTTAAGTTATTTGGATTGTATGTAAATAATCTTAAAATTTACACTTTCTCAGTAAATATTGATAATCATTGGATATTAGCTACATGAAAAAAATTAACCATTTCTTCTATTTTTCTTTTTTGATACCATTCTTGCCGGTGTCATTGGATCCTAAAAATAGTCAGGAAGCAAAATAATATCTCATATTTGGCAAAACAATCAAATGTCGAGACAATGAATGACTCTTTGGATAAGACTTATATAACGACCCGGTCTGTCGTTTTTGGAAATTACGCCCCGATCCCCCATTAACTGCTTCCCCTAAGTTCATTTCTGCTATTTTGGTTTGCCGGGACGTTCAGTGTTGAGTTTTGGAAAGTTTTAGGACACTTAGTCCCTAAATGAGAGTTTAAGTGTTGAAAAGTGGTCCGTAGTCGGAACAGTATGAAGACGACCTCGGAATGGAAATCTGATGGTTCCGTTAGCTCCGTTAGGTGATTTCGGGGTTGGAAGCGTGTTCGGAATGTATTTTGGGAGCTCGTAGCTCATTTAGGCTTGGAATGCCGAAGTTTAAATTTTTGAAGTTTCCGGTTCGATAGTGAGTTTTTGATCCGAGGGTCGGATTGGAATTCCGGAAGTTGCAGTAGCTCCGTCATGTCATTTGGGATGTGTGTGCAAAATTTCAGGTCATTCGGACGTGTTTTGGTTAGGTTTTTGATCGAAAGCGTATTTGGAAGAAACTTGTAGTTCTTAGGCTTGAATCTTTGATTTAATCGAGTTTCCGGTGTTATTTTAGGTGTTTAAAGGATAGGTACAGGTTTGAATAAGGTATTAGGTGGTATTGGTGCTTTTGGTTGAGGTCCCGGGGGCCTCGGGATGATTCCGGGTGGTTAACGGA
The DNA here is from genome assembly GCF_001879085.1 of Nicotiana attenuata. Classification (NCBI taxonomy): domain Eukaryota; kingdom Viridiplantae; phylum Streptophyta; class Magnoliopsida; order Solanales; family Solanaceae; genus Nicotiana; species Nicotiana attenuata. The sequence goes on from NW_017674971.1 coordinate 41,708, forward strand.
GAAATTTCTAAGTAATTGCTGCAGCTGGTATTTTTCTTTCTGGTATTTTCGCTTCTGCGGCTTGGGAACCGCAGAAGCGGAGCCGCAGAAGCGGAGCCGCAGAAGCGGCCTTGGACGTCGCAGAAGCGGCTTGTGCCCCCTTCCTTAGGAGCCGCAGAAGCGGTGCCACTTCCGCAGAAGCGAAGCCGCAGAAGCGGCCCAGCTACCGCAGATGCGGTCCTGCCCCTTTTAATGAAAACCGCAGAAGCGGTTGGCTTTCTGCTTAAGCGGGACCGCAGAAGCGGTCCCTTGTCCGCAGAAGCGGAAATGACTGTTCAGAAATATCAATTTCGAAGGTTTAATTTCATAAGTTTGAAAATCGATTGAGAGCTCGGGAGAAGGCGATTGTGAGTGGGTTTTGAAGAGAAAATCATTGGGTAACGTTTCCTTGATCCCTTTTCATTATATTTCATCATTATATAGCTAAATACACCATTGGAATTCGAATTTTGGACCAAAAATTGAATAATTTGGGTAAAACTTCATTGGCTAGACTATTGAGTTTTGAGTGGCATTTGACTCCGATTTGGGAGATTTTTATATGGTTAGACTCGTGAGAGTACGAGGGTTCTAAATATGTGAAAATTATTCAATTCCGAGACGTTGGCTTGAGGGGCGTTTTGGTCATTTTATCTATTTTCGCGCCCTAGCTTTAACTTTAATAGTGGAATCAGTTGTTTGCAATATTATTTACGATATGTAATTGAATTGAATAGATTTGGGCCATTTGGAGTCGGATACTCGTGGCAAAGGCGCAGTTTCTAGTGATATTGAGCCGGTTCGAGGTAAGTGGCTTGTCTAACCTTGTGTGGGGGACCTCTTCCCCTTAGGACATGATATTTGATATTTGAAAGCCTCGTACGTGAGGTGACGAGCGCGTACTTGATCTAATTGTTGAAAATCCGGCTTTACTNACCATACTTGGCTTAACCTCAATGCAAACTACTCAAATTGCATTCCAATTCAAATTCGAATATCATATCAGTTTGTTAGTAATAGTGATTTTTTAAAAACGACATATAATATAAATTTAAAAAATATTCTAAGATATCCTTATCTTATAATCTATGTATTTGAGTTGAAAGAAAATATTTGAAATCGATGAGATTAACTTTCAAAATTTTTATGCTCAACAAAGATGAAACATAAAAAAAAAAATTGTTGTCATCTTTTATTTCTCGTTTTTAGATCTTTCTAACATTTTTTTTTTAATATTTATTTTCTTTTATCTTATTTATTATGTCATGATTTCTTTTGTTACAAAAAACTAATTTATTTCACTATAAAATGATGAGTTTTAATAAAAATTGTCTACATATGAACTTTAATTATATTTTTAGTCTTTGGTTGAAATTATTTCATATTTTTCTTTTGGCTTTATCTAATTAGCTTAAATAGGTGCTCACCCGACCACTAAAATTAAAAAATTGAATGATGTGTAATTTATATATAATGCATATATAATATGTGTGTAATCGTGTGTTGTCAGTATATCATCTATTTATATTAGCTATAAAAACTAGACAATAAATATGGCCTAATATTATGTAAATATTCCACAAGATTTCAGTTTTTTGAGTTTATCCATGATATAACTTCTATTATAATAATTTTAAAACTCTCCACTAATGTTCAAAATATCTTATCTTTTTATTATCTTTGAATTAAAAAAAGTAAGGAGTTTTTCCGAATTAATTTGTTTACATTTTAAAAAAAATATTTCACGTCATACCAATTTTTTCTTTATATATACTCTTTGTTACACTTAAAAGTCGCTATAGAAACTATCAATTAGAAACCAATTTCTCTCTTGTTGAGTTTAAAAAAAAAATCTTTCACATAATCTAATGATTCAAAACTAATATTCTTCAACGAAAAAATATTATACCCTTGCAATATTGGCTCGACTACAGCTAAATGAAGGGGTTTCAGCTTATATCCTTCAATTCCTTGAATGTGCTAAATAATGATAGCAATTTATGCCAAAGCTTTGTTATTTGTTTGATGTCCATTTATGCAAACTGACTCTTAAAACAAATATTTTTCAAGAAGAAAAAAAACAACTTTTTTTTTAATATTGACTGATTTTGTGATGTTTCTTTCTCCAGCATGTATGTTTACTTTATTATATATGGAAGTAAACTTTTATTTGATTTTATAAACTCTTTTTTGTTATTTAGTTAAACATAGACGTGTACCCTATAGATTACATTTATTTTAAAAGAATTTTATTTTATTCAAATCTAGCTACAGGGTTTCAAAGAACTATACTTATAGAATTTTAAATGTGAAAGAGTTTTATAGTTGTATGGAGTAGTTTTTTTTGTTGCTAGAGGCGAAGTAGTATTTAAATAATTAAAAAAAATAACAAAAGTTCCTAACATGATTGCACATGATCAATAACCGAATTAAGTATGATAACATGATAAAAAAAGATAAATTTAATTATTAATTTAAATTCGAATTTTAGAACTTTATCTATAAATTCAAAATTATCTTCTAATTCAAATTCCGTGTGTGCATATATATATATATATATATATATATATATATATATATATATAGTCAAATATAGAATAAAGTTATCATATATAATTGACATTATGGTTAAGCCAATAAATGTCAATAGTATATGGTAACTTTCTTGCTTTAATATATATATATATTGGAACAAAATGAAAAGTTATTAAGTTTTGTAAATTTATTCCAACAAGATATTTTTAACTTTTAAATAATTATCTTTTTTAAGATCAGAACTTAAAGAAAAAATATAAAATTATATTTTTTAAAATGATGGACCGGCCCGTGGGGGCCCGCAGCCCACATAAGGCTGGGGTGGGCTGACCATTATAAGGCCCATCAAAATGGTGTTAGCCCAACCCAACTCGTCAATTGCTAAAGCCCATGTGAGATGGGCTGGGCTAGTCCGGTCCGACCCGGCCCATATTGACAGCTCTAACTAAGAATAATAGTATATGACCATAGAAAAATATTTTATGTGCAATGCATGGTTATCTTATATGGTTAGATATTAGAACACGATTTTCCGCTTAATTGATGTAGAATTTTAATTTCCAAGGACAGTAACTGGCTACTATGAGATATCCAAACTATCGTCTTTTTTTTTTTTGTCTAACAAAAGGAGATATTATTAACAAATACAACCTCGATGAAATTCCACAAGTGGAGTAGTATTAACAACTAATCATGTACAAATATAGTAAGTGGAGCGCAAGTTGAGAAATGAAACCTACTACCTTGACTCTTATTAAAGGTTTTTTTCTTTTCTTTTGAGAGAGAAAGTGAGAGGTCGAATTAGAGAAGAGAAGCTAAGGAAATTATACAGAAGTTAAGTTATTATTGAAAGAATTACAAGAAAATATACATACTTCAAATCATAACAAAAATAACCCATTTTTTAGTTTTATCCAATCTAGCCCATATTGTACATATTTTGAAAGCACTAGCAAATTCAAAACTTGTGTTCTTACAACTATTGCTTTTAAAAGCTATGGAGTTAAATATGTGTTCTCACAACCATTGCTTTCACTCTCTCTTCTTCTCACATCTTCTACATATGCTTCAAAGGGCCGTCTACCATTGCTGCTTTTTACCCTGTGTCATTTGGTTGCAATGTAAGAAAATTGAAGAGTAGAAGTCCACCATTGAAGGCCATTCAAAGCTTTGCTTTCGAAAATAGGATTTTTTGAGTTTGTTAGTTGTTTGGATTGGTGTCGTTCCAATTGATTGAAAATATCAAAAGGAGTTCAAACTTTAAATTTGAAGTGATTTTGAGTAGATTTGAGAAAGATTTAAGTTAAATTTTAGAAAAGATGCAAGGTTGAAGACGAAAGCAGTTTTTTGTATAATTATGTATAATCTTGTATAATTGTGTATATGAGTGTATAAACACATATTATACACAATTATACACTTTTATACACCTTTATACAAGCGTCTGTAGACGAACTTCTTCCACGATTTTCAGTTGCAATTCTTGTTCAAAACCAGTCCAAATCTCCATTAACAACAACAACAACAAACCCAGTTTGATCCCAACATGTGGGGTCTGGGGAGGGTAGTCTGTACGCAAACCTTACCCCTACCTAATGCAGGTAGAGAGGCTGGTTCCAATAGACCCTCGGTTCAGGAAGGGAAAGAAGAAGAAGAGGGAAGCAAGGAAGGAAGAAAGATGGAAGAGAAAAAAGAGAGACATAAAGGATAAGTAGTATCAAATAATAGCAACAGGGAATACAATACCTAAGGCGAACAAAATCACATATCGTAATAAAAATCTAAGAATATGAAAGGACATGCACGCTACTAAGCCTATCGGTAAACACTATAAACTACCTACTAACCTTCTACCTTAATCCTCGACCTTCACACCCTCCTATCAAGGGTCATATCCTCAGTGAGTTGAAGCAGCGCCATGTCCTGCCTAATCACTTCTCCCCAGTACTTCTTAGGCCTACCTCGTGTGACGATCCAAAGGTCATCACCTATTTTCTTATCCATTATGTGCTTCCGAGGCTTTGAAAACCTCATTTAGAGTCGCCTCGTTTTGCGTGCGCAGTCCGGGCGCGTAGCAAGAAAGCTTAAACATGAAATTCTGTGAAAAATGCTAAATTTTGATGTTAAAATGAATAAATTTGACTCCGGTCAATATTTTGGGTAAACGGACCCGGACCCGTAATTTGACGGTCCCGGAGGGTCCGTAGGAAAATATGGGACTGGGCGTATGCCCGGAATAGAATTTCGAGGTCCCAAGCCCGAGAAATGAATTTTTGAGTTAAATTGTTTTTCTGAAATTATTAAGGAAAATTGAAATGAAAATTGATTAGAACGTGTTGGTATCGGGCCCATATTTTGGTTCCGGCGCCCGGTACAGGTCTCATATGTAATTTAAGATATTTCTGTAAAGTTTGGTTGAAATCGGACGTCGTTTGACGTGTTTCGGACTTAAAGTTCTAAATTTGAAAGTTAATGAAGTTTGAGGAAAAACTAGTGATTTTGAGGTTTGATTCGTTGTTTTTGATGTTATTTTGGCGATTTGATCGCACGGTTAAGTTCGTAGGATGTTGTTGAGTTAGTGCATGTGATTGGTTAGGAGCCCCGAGGGCTCGGGAGTGTTTCAGAGGTGTTTCGGAGTTGTTTCAAACACTTAGAAAAATAGCAGATTTGCTTCAGCTGTTGCAGGTCCCGTTAGTTCTTCGCGTTCGCGACGCCTCTTCCGCGTTCGCGAAGCTCTAAGTTTTTCCTTCATTGCGTTCGCACCCCTGCTCTCGCGTTCGCATAGAGTTATCTGGCCCTGGGGGACTTAGCCTTCTTTCCTCTTCGCGTCCGCGCTCGTACCCTCTCGATCGCGTAGCTTATCGGAACTTCTTCATCGCGTTCGCGTGAAGTCCCACGCGTTCGCATAGACCAAATTTCTGGACCCCAGCATTTCCTTCTCCGCGTTCGCGATTCTCGTCTCGCGATCGCGATGGCTTGTAAGTGCTACCCTTCGCGAACCGACCAGCCTGTCGCGAACGCGAAGGGCAATTTTGCCCAGTTATTTAAAAATTTCCAAAACAGAACAGTGACGGGATTTCATTAAGTTTTCACGAACTCCTTCTTCTCCAAGGTCCTTAGGCGTCCATTGAAGCTTTCTTTTACCAAAACTTCGTGGGTTAGTAATCCTTAACTCGTTTTCTTCATTTTTCATCAACATCTAATGAAATCCTAGGCCTAAAACATGTGATTTAAGGTAGAAAATTGGGTATATGGGTAGAGTTAGGGCTTTTTGATTTTTCTTGATTTAGACCTCGTTTTGGGGTCGAATTTGAAAATAAATCATATATTCGGGCTCGTGGGTGAATAGGGGATTTGATTTTGGTCCGAACCTCGTGTTTTGACCAAGCGGGCCCGGGGTCGATTTTTGGGATTTTGGGAAGAAAGCTTGGAAATCTATAATTAGGTATTGGGCTTGATTTGTTTAGCATGTATTGATGTTATGACGTCATTATTGTATAGATTTGATTGATTTGGAGCCGAATTCGAGAGGGAAAGCGGTTGTTGAGGATTGATTTGGCCGTGGAAGTTTGAGGTAAGTGTTCGGTTTAACCTTAGCTTGAGGGATTAGGAGTTGAGTCATATTTGTTATGTGTTTCTTGTGGAGTACGACGTATAGGCATGGTGACGAGTATCTATGTCACGACCCCAATCCCGGTCGTGATGGCGCCCAACACTGATGCTAGGCAAGCCCGACCAATTAAATACTCTCAACCCAAATACGTAATCCGTTAACAAATAATACGATTAAAATAGCAAATGTCGAGGTTCCAATCTGAATCTAAATAAATTAGTACGAAAAATAATAACGAATATTCCAAACATTCCCCAATAGATCTGGAGTCACGAGTCTAGAGCCTCTAGATGTAATAGAGTAATATATATCCATAGTGATAAAGAAGTCTAGAATATGAAAAAAAATGAAATAAAGGGGAGGAGTCGGGTCCTGCGGACGTCAGGCAGCTACCTCGATAACTCCTGAAGATAAAATCCAAGAAGACAGCAAACAGCTCCACTAAGTCTCCGGAGCACCTGAATCTGCACACATGGTGCAGGGAGTAAAGTGAGTACTTCCAACTCAGTGAGTAATAAACATATATAATGGCTGAAAGTAAGAAATCCCGAAATATTACAATATAAAGCTATAATCAGCGATTCAGCACATAAAACGGTGGAACAACAACAATACCAGGACAAGTAAGACAAATAGGTATAAATGCATGAATGCAATGCAATGCACATGACCGCTGCGGCGCGCAGCCCGATCCATTTGGGTACCCGCGCTCACTGTGGGGGTTCAGACTCCGGAGGGGCTCCTACAGCCCAAGCGCAATATCATCGTAGCATTACGCTGCGGCGTGCAGCCCGATCCACACTCAGTCCACATATATATATGCATGCAAGCCACTCGGGCACAGTCAAATTGTTCATTTTTAGTTTCAATTATTAGGAATTATAGAGCTAAGGGTTTAAACCTTTATTTATTTACTAAACATTTCGAGGCAGTGTCTAACTCAGGACTGATATCATGAAATATGCTAAGCATCATGGAAGCAGTGATACGGATCCCTAGAGGATGACAAATGATAGGCACAAAGCCCCAAACATATTCATAAAATCCAAGTAAGATGATTACCAAACAATTTCTAGTCAAGAACACAGTACGAACATCAATCGGAACGGACTATGTCTCAATCCCCAGTCACAATCGACCCCGCACTCGTCATAGAGTACGTGTCTCGCCTCAATATAGCGTCACAATGTGATATACCGGGGTTTCAAACCTCAGGTCATCATCTACATCTATTACTCACCTCAAGCCGGCACAAGTCTAGCTCGCTATGCCTTTGCCTTTCGAATCAACCTCTTCGCACGCCGAATCTGACTAAAACCACAACGAATACATTACAATAGGCTAAAGAACATAACCCAATCGAAAAGAACTCGAAAACACCAAAATTCACTAAGTTGGCAAAACCCGAGCCCGGGACCCACTTACTCGAAAATTACGAAATTTACATCACTGGATTCCTCGTCTCGCCACGAGTCTACACATACCAATTTTACCAAAATCGGAGTTCAAATGCCCTTTCAAAATCCGTTTTTACATCACAACTTTTCAAGCCCTAGCTTGACCCGTTTTTGATGAATTTTCCACAATTTACATGTAATTTCTACCATAAACTCGAATATTTAGACCAAGGAACTTATCTCCAATTGATTCTCAGTCAAAGCCCTCGAAAATTCTCGCTCAAAGCTCTCAAAACTGCTTTAAAATGGTGGAAACCAACTCTTGTTCGCGGATGAAAACAATATAAAAAAAACCCTTCTGTAACAGTTGTTTTCGCTTCTGCGACAATTTCACCGCTTCTGCGGCCTACTCACCGCATCCGCGGTTTTCCTTCAAGTCGCCCAGGACCGCTTCTGCGGTCCCAAAATCGCTTCTGCGGTGACCGCTTTTGCGGAACTTCGTCCGCTTCTGCGGAAAGCCCTGGTCCCTCAAGGACCGCTTCTGTGACCAATACGCCGCATCTGCGGAACCGCTTATGCGGTCCCTTTTCCGCAGATGCGGAAATGACAGAACCAGCAACTTCAAACCTGCAACAAACTCCGAATTCTCCGTTTAACCACCCGAATCCACCCCGAGGCCCCCGGGACCTCAACCAAAAACACCAATACATCCAAAAACCTCATTCAAACTTGTTCCCATCACCAAACCACATCAAACAACGCTAAAGCCATCAAATCACATCGAATTCAAGCCTAAGTTTCTTAAAAACTTCCGAATTACGCATTCGATCAAAAACCCGACCAAAACACCTCCGAATGACCTGAAATTTTGCACACATATCCAAAATCACCTAACGGAGCTACTGCAACTCTCGGAATTCCATTCCGACCCTCGAATCAAAATCTCACCTATCCACCGGAATTCGCCAAAATGCCAACTTTGCCAATTCAAGCCTAATTCTACTCCGAACCTCCAAAATCACTTCCGATCGCACTCCTAAGTCACAAATCACTTCCCGAAGCTAACCGAATCACCGAAATTCACATCCGAGCCTTCTAACTAATAAGTCAACGTTCGGTTGACTTTTCCAAACCAAACCTTCCTTAAAGAGACTAAGTATCTCATTCCCTATCCAAACCAATTCAATTCAACTCTAACTCACCCGTTGCTGATAATAAAACATGAAAGAGCAATAAATAGGGGAAACGGGGCTGTAATACATGAGACGACGGGTTGGGTCGTCACAATCTATACGTCGGTGTCGAGCATGACCGTGAGTCTTAAATTGACATTTTGTGTTCTTGAGTAATACTATGGATGAAATAGTGAGTAAACTTGTGATATTGAGCAAAGGCTTAGCTTATTTTCGTGGAAGTTAATCATGAGTTAGAAATGGTGATAATAGAAATGTTAAAATGCGAATTGAGATTGGCTACAGCTGGTTCTCCCTTGTCGGGATGAGTATACTTGTACTGTTGAGTTCCCTTGCCGGGATAGAGTATTTTATGATTAATTCCCCTGCCGGGATTTGTGGTTATGATTACTGTAAGCTATGTATATTTGGGACGGGTTGCGCGCCGCAACATACGTTATATTGGATCGGGTTGCACGCCGCAACATATATTGTATTGGGTCGGGTTGCACGCCGCAACATATATTGTATTGGGTCGGGTTGCACACCGCAACAGGTGTATATTATAATTAGTGGATCGGGTTGCACGCCTCAACAGTTATATTTATACGTATGGGTCGGGTTACGCGCCGCAACAGTAATGCTATCATATTGTTTTGGACATTGTACAATTCCTTCGTATTTAATTCAGTTTTTGCTAATTTGAACTGTTTCCCCGAGGCATGTACCCCCTCCCTTATAACTGCTCATTACTTGTTTATTTTTCTGCAATATATTATATAATTGCACAGATTTGTCTGGAGTCTGGTACTAGCCTCATCACTACCTCGCCGGGGTTAGGCCAAACACTTACCAGCACATGGGGTCGGTTGTGCTGATGCTACACTCTATGCTCTTTTGCACAGATCCAGGTGTTGGATAGCAGCTGCAGTAGAGTGGGAGTTAGCCTTCAGTCCAGCGAGACACCGAGGTAGCCTTGCAGGCATCCGCAGGCCCGGCGTCTCTTCTATCTTTTATTTCAGTCTGTTATCTCATGTATTTCGAGACAAACAGTTATATTTTCTTTCAAACGGTTGTATTTAGCACTCCTACTAGTTCGTGAGTATGTGACACCAGTTCTTGGGTAGAGGTTTATGTTGGTTTTCCGCATCGTTGTTCAGATTCTTTATATTAAGACTTCCGCTTATTTATTTTATTCCGCTGTTTTTATGATATTACTGATAATTGTTAAAAGAGGTAAATTGGTTAATGACAAAGGTAATTAAGGGTTGGCTTGCCTAGCTCTCATTAGTAGGCGCCATCACGACTCCCGAGGATGTGAAATCCGGGTCGTGACACCTCGACCCCTTCTCAAACTCTCCATGGCCAACCTCTCACACCTCCTGACAGGGGCATCAATGCTTCTTCTCCTAACATGTCCGAGCCATCTCAGCCGCGACTCCCGCATCTTGTCCTTCACGGAGGCTACTCCCACTCTGTCCCGCATAGCTTCATTCTTAATCGTATCTCGCCTGGTACACGCACACATCCATCTCAACATCCTCATCTCTGCTACTCTCATCAAATGCACGTGGGAGTTCTTGACTGGCCAACACTCAGCCCCATACAGCTTAGCGGGTCGAACCACCCTCGATAAAACTTACCCTTAAGTCTTAAAGGCACATTCCTATCACATAGGACACCGGAAGCGAGCCTCCATTTCATCCATCCCGCCCCGATGCGATGTGTGACATCTTCGTCAATCTCCCCATTACCCTGGATAATAGACCCGAGATACTTAAAACTCGCTCTCTTGGGGATAACTTGACCATCAAGCTTAACCTCTACGTCTGCATCATGGGTCTCACTGAATTTGCACTCCAAGTATTCTGTCTTGGTTCTACTTAGTTTTAAACCTTTAGACTCCAAGGTCTGTCTCCAAACCTCCAACCTCGCGTTAACTCCGCTACGCGCCTCGTCAATAAACACTATATCATCGGCAAATAGCATGCACCAAGGCACCTCCCCTTGGATGTGACGCGACAGTACATCCATCGCCAAGGCAAAAAAAAGGGCTAAGAGCCGATCCCTGGTGCAACCCCATCACCACAGGGAAATGCTCCGAGTCACCACCCACAGTCCTCACTCGAGTCTTAGCATCATCGTACATATCCTTAATCACCCTAATGTATGCTACCGGGACGCCGCTAACCTCAAACACCTCCACAGGACCTCCCTCGGAACTTTATCGTTTGCCTTCTCAAGGTCAATAAACACCATATGCAAATCATTCCTCCTCTCCCTGTACTGCTCCACTAATCTCCTTACCAGATGAATCGCTTCCGTAGTCCAACGCCCCGGCATGAATCCAAACTGATTCTCGGAAATAGACACGCACCTCCTCACCCTGGCCTCCACCACCCTCTCCCAAACCTTCATAGTGTGACTCAATAACTTGATACCCCTATAATTGTTGCAATTTTGGATATCACCCTTGTTCTTGTAAAACGGAACCATTGTACTCCACCTCCATTCTTCGGGCATCTTCTTTGTCTTAAAAACAACATTAAAAAACCCAGTGAGCCACTCCAAACCTGCCCGCCCCGCACTCTTCCAGAATTCTACCGGAATTTCGTCTGGCCCCGTTGCTCTGCCCCTGCACATCTTGCGCATCGCCCCTTCCACCTCCTCTACCGTAATCCGCCTACAGTACCCAAAATCCCGCCGACTCTCGGAGTGCTCCAACTCACCCAGCACAATGTGTCTATCCCCTGCCACCTTCTCCTAATGAGTGCCTCTTCCATCAACACTTTGCCATCCTCGTCCTTGATGCACTTGACTTGGTCTAAGTCACGGGCTTTCCTCTCCCTCACCTTGGCCAACCGGTACAACCTCTTGTCCCCGCATTTGCCCTTGATCTCCTAATGAGCTCCTCTCCATTAAATGACTTCAAATTTTATAAAAACCTCTTTATACTATTTCTAACAAGTCTAAATAACACCCACTCCAAATTTCTCACAAAATCAAATTCGAAATTTAAACCCACATGTTTAAGCTTGTTAAAATTTTAATTTTCACCATCCAAATGGATTTGGTTTGTTGAACTAATATTTGAGTCACAGTTACTGATTCGAAAATTAACTTAAAAGCTTGAGCAATCTTTTTTAAAAATTAAATATTAATTTTTAGAACCTATTGGAGTTGGATGTTGAATCTTAGCCTATTATTTTTGGGCTAGTTGGTTGTATATTGAAATATGGGCTATAAAATTGAAAAGTAGAGAGCTCAGTTGTTCTTATGTGAAATTTTCCCATACATAAATAGTGCAAAAAAAATTATATTACCAATTTAATTTAACTGATTATAACTGATTACTAAGGCCACAATTCTAAGAATAATTTCAGTATATTTTTCTAAATTTTTTGTGTCAAGTCAAACATCATATATAAAATGATGTAGTATTACTTTAATTTCAACAATTTCTCTCATGACTTTTAAAAGCTTTTAATTGTAAAATATGTAATTTTCTTCTACGGGATAATGTCGAAATGTGTTAATCATGTTCATCGAACACAAAACTTTAAATGAGACACTAACTGATAAGTATAGAATACACATTTACTCATACATGATGTTTGTATCAAACTAAAAATATCTTTTGATTAATTTCTTGCACTTAATAATGACTAATTACAATATATTATTATTTTTATTTGTTACTCTCAGTGTTACTTATTGTTTGATATTGTTGAGAGTTTAGCTAGCTGAGATGCTGATGTGACATTAGTCGGTAAGTGAGTTAGATAGATAGGTGGTTTTATATATATATATATATATATATATATATATATATATATGAGATGTAGCTCATTTGTAGTGGTTGAAGAAATGAGAATCAAGTAGACTTTCTCTCCAAGTTTTCTTCTCCTTTAGTTCAAGCTCTCTTCTTAATACTTTGCATTACTTCATTGTGATAATTTGACATGGTATCAGAGCCTACTGCTCGAGATTAATCACTCATTTTAGTGTTTGCTTGTGAACTCAGCGATGGCAGAAGTTGATAATGAAGTTCCAGAAAAGTTAGGTCACAATCATCCTCTGTTTCTGAACTGTAATGATAATTCAGGAAAAAATTTAATCTCATTACAGCTACGAGGTCCATAGAATTACTCTGTGTGGAGTCGTGCTATGAGGATTGACATTTTAGGACGAAACAAGTTAGGGTTCATTGATGGCAAGTGCAAACGAGAGAATTATGGTCTGAATCTGGTAGATCTCTGGGACAGATGCAATGCGATAGTCTTTTCGTGGATAATGAATTGCGTCTCGCCAGAGTTACTCAGTGGAATTGTTTATTATTTAAACGTTAGTGTTGTGTGGAATGATCTGAAAGGGAGATTCGACAAGGTTGATCTCTCCAGAATTTTTCAGATTCACAAAAGCATTGCCATAGTAAATCGAAGTACTAGTTCAATCTCCTCATATTTTTCGAAATTACGTCTATTGTGGGCAGAATTTGATAGTCTAGCACCAAATCCTAGGTATGACTATGAGGTCTCGTGAATTTGTTGTGTTTATGGAGAGATTGAAGCTTCTATAATTTCTTATGGGATTTAATGAGTCATATGAACAAGCGAGAAGTTAATTGTTAATGATGTTTCCTACTCCCTCTGTTAACAAAGCCTATTCGATGTTAATGGAGAGAGAGAGTCAAAGGACTATTGCTCATACTTGTTGCTTCATTAGAAAGCCATGAATCTGCTACCTTTGTTTCTTCCACTAGAGGTAGTTTTCATCAGAAATCTAGAAGGAATTATAATCTTGTATGTGACTATTGCAACTATAAGGGACACACTAAAGAGAACTGTTTTAAACTGAATGGATTTTCTACTGACTTTAAAAGCAAAAAAAAAAGGGAGGCACCTTCTCTGCCACCAACTTTGCAGGGAATAGTGGAGGATCTAGGACTACTGGTTTACAAATGCACGCATCAAGAGCTCAGGAACCTATTCCAGCAGTTAACTTTGCAGGAAACAACAGTGGAGGCAATAATAGTGATATGATTAAGCCACAACCACAACTGATTCCACCTCCTGTCTCAGCACCTTACTTTACTCCAGAACAATATCAGCAAATCTTACAGATGCTTGGCAGAGTAAATGAGTAAGGAAGTTCTACTCAACCAACAACCGCAACACCAGGTATATTCTCCTTCCTATCCAGAGTTGTTGATGATAGGTGGGTAATTGACAATGCGGCTACTAATCACATGGTAGCAAACTCTATTCTATTGAATAAACTGGATAGAGACTCTAACCTAAAAGGTGGAAAAGTACATTTACCAACTGGTAATATGGTATCAATAACAAATACAGGAACATCTAGCATATTCAGAAATTAAGAGATTCAGAATGTCTTGCATATCCCTGACTTCAAGTTTAATCTACTATTTGTCTCTCAATTCACAAAGGAACTGAGATATTGTGTGACATTCTTTACTGATTTTTGTCTCTTTCAGGACATCTTCAGGGGACAGGTGAGGGGGATTGGTAGAGAAGACTGTGGACTGTACTACCTGAAGCCAACCTCAACTCCAGCTCAATTACATCAGCCTATTAGAACCATCTCCATTTGCTCTTCTGTGTCCGTTAGTGTCCTTTGCATGTATGGCATAATAGACTATGCCATGCACCCCTTGATGTACTTAGCAAAATAGAGTCTTTAAAACAGTCCAAGCCAGATAAAAATCATCATTGCATAGTGTGTCCACTTGCAAAACAGTCTAAACTTTCATTTCCTACAAGTATAACTAGTTCAAATAAACCTTTTCAACTAGTACAAGGTGAGGTTTTGGGTCCATATAGAGTGCCTACACATGATGGTAAAAGGTACTTTCTAGCACTAGTGGATGATTTCTCCAGGTACACCTGGATATTCTTGTTGAACAATAAAGCTGAAACTATTGTTGTTATGAGGCAATTCTTAGCTATGGTAAAGAACATTTTCAATTCTTATATTCAACTTCTGAGAACAGATAATGAATGTGAGTTTATTAACTCTTAGTTTGATGAATTATTTAAGGAAAATGGCATGATACACCAAAGTTCCTATGTCTACACACCTCAGTAAAATGGTGTGATAGAGAGGAAACATAGATCAATTCTGAATGTTGCCAGGTGGTCACTGAGGTTTCAAGGGGATGTACCTGTGAAGTTTGGGGGGGGGGGGGATGTGTGTCTACAGTTGTATATCTTCTTAACAGACTACCTTATGTTATTCTATAAAACAAATCATCCTTTGAACTGTTGCACTTACACTCTCCAGGTATTGAGCATTTGAGGGTCTTTGGTTTGTCTTGCATATGCATCAAGTCCAAATGTCACTGATAAGATGTCAGCCAGGTCTATTCCAGCAGTTCTAATGGGATATTCATCTACTCAAAAGAGCTATAAACTCTATGACTTGCTTTCTAAAACATTCTTTGTCAGCAGGAATGTGGTTTTCAAAGAAGATTTGTTTCTATTTAAATATTTCACACCCTCTACATCACACCTATTTCCAGTCTTAGAGCCCAACATTCATACTCAACCCCTACCAGCTTTTCAACACTGTGACTCTCAGTCTACTCAAGAGGAAGGGGATACAAGCTTATCTTTTTTTTCCCGTCAATTCCTTCTAATACTCCAAATTAGCTTAGTGTGCCATCTAATGCTGTAGAGCAGCCTAGTGCTTCTGATACTGCAGATTAGCCTAGTGCTTCAAATGCACCTTGTGATATAGCAGCTGATGACTCTGTCATAAGTCATGCTCCAGCTACCACAGAATTGTCAATTGAATCACTAAAAAAGTCATCTAGAACTGTGAAACAACCTCTTTAGTTACAAGACTATGTTACTACTAAGGTTTCCAACTGTGTCTATCCTATCTCTTCTTGTGTCAGCTATGATCAACTTACATCTTCCTACAAGACAGCCTTGAACTCCTACTTATCTATCTTGGAGCCTTCCATATTCAAGGAAGTTGCTGCAGATCCAAAGTGGATTGAAGCAATGAGACTAGAGATAGCTGCTCTTACGGAGAACAACACATGGAGTATTGTGGATCTCCCTGAAGGCATAATTCCCATTGGGTGCAAATGGGTGTTCAAAGTCAAATATAAATCATCAGGAGAAGCGGAAAGGTATAAGGCACGCTTAGTGGCAAAAGGATACAGTCAACAAGAAGGACTGGATTACAAAGAAATATTTTCACCAGTAGCTAAAATGGTTACTGTTAGATCAGTGGTAGCTGTGGCTGCATCCAAGAATTGGTTCATCTATCAAATGGATGTCCACAATGCCTTCTTACAAGGTGATATCTTAGAAGAAGTCCACATGACCATTCCAGATGGATTTTCTAGACAGGGGGAGATTAAGAAAGTCTACAAATTACACAAATTTATGGTCTAAAACAAGCACCAAGACAGTAGAATCTAAAACTGACTGAAGCCTTGCACCAGTTGGGCTTTGTTCAAAGTCACTTTGACCACTCATTATTCACATAGAAGCTAGGCAATGATATAATTGAGATTCTAATATATGTTAATGATCTGATCATCACAGGAAGTAGTCATGAGCTTGTAACGACCCGACCGGTCGTTTTGAGCTTTTGCACTTTGATCGCCAGTTCTCGGGCATGATTTGCCCTGTGTGGTGTATTATGACTTATGTAAATCGTTGGTTTTGGTTTCAGGATTAATCATAATGAATTTGGTAGAACAATTCTCAGTTTAAAGCTTAAAATTTGAAAGGTTTGACCAAGATTTGACTTGTTTGTATATGATCTCGGATCGAAATTTTTATGATTTGGTTAGCTCCGTTAGGTGATTTGGGACTTAGGAGCGTGATCAGAATGCATTTTGGAAGTCCGTGGAAGGTTTAGGCTTGAATTGGCGAAATTGAGATTTCGGCGTTCTCCGGTGGATAGGCGAGATTTTGATATAGGGGTCGGAATAGAATTCCGGAATTTTCAGTAGCTTCGTTGTATCATTTATGACGTGTGTGCAAAATTTCAGGTCATTCGGACGTGGTTTGGTTGAGTTTTTGATCAAAAACGGAATTTGGAAGTTCTTGAAATTCTTAGGCTTGAATTCGATGCAAATGTGGTGTTTTAATGTTGTTTTGAGCGTTCCGAAGGTTGGAACAAGTTTGAATAATGTTATGGGATATGTTGGCGTGTTTGGTTGAGGTCCCGAGGGCCTCGGGTGTGTTTCGGGGTGGTTTCGGATCATTTCGGGTTGTTTTGCAATAGCTGAAGCTGGTATCTGGTATTGTTCTTCGCGTCCGCGAGAGTCCCCTCGCATTCGGGAAGAAGGATTAGGCTTCTGGGATTTTGTTCTTCGCGTACGCGAAGAGAGCCTCGCGTTCGCGAAGAAGAAGAAATTCTGTTGCGCAGGTCTTACTTCAGAGGCTTGTATCTCTCAATCTACAATGAATTTTGAGATGATTCAAAAACAAAAATTATAGATCTTGGAATCTAGTTTCCAGAAATATATTATAATAGTTATTTGGACATCTGCAGCAAAAGTTATGGCCATTATAATAGAGGCTGTCCGAGAAGAGTTTGAAAATAATTTTTGGAAATTTTGTTCTTCGCGAACGCGAGAGGAGGACCGTGAACGCGAAGAACAAATCCCTGGGCAGCAGAATAAAGTCCAAACTCGTCTCACTCTTCCATTTTTGGACCAAGGGAGCTCGGGTGAGGCGATTTTTCGAGAGATTTTCAGGAAAAACATCGGGGTAAGTGTTCTTAACTCAATTTTGGTTAGATTACCCGAATCCATTGTTATTTTTAACATGTAATTGGTGATTTTAAGTTGGAAAAGTTTGAAAACCCTCTTGGTTATATTTGAGGATTAGAGGGTCGAAATATTATCGAAAATTAGTAATTTTGGTATGGTTAGACTCGTGGTTGAATGGGTTATCGGATTTTGTGAGTTTCGTCGGATTTCGAGACGTGGGCCCCACGGGCAATTTTGAGTTAAATTTTGGATTTTGTTGGAAAATTAGTATTTTCATATGTAATTAATTCCTATAATTAGTATTGACTGAATTGAATTAACTGTGACTAGATTCGGGTCGATTGGAGGCCGATTCAAGGGGCAATGACATTTCGGAGTACGATTTTGCTCGGATTGAGGTAAGTAATGATTGTAAATACTGTCCTGAGGGTTTGAAACCCTGGATTACACATCGTTGTGCTATGTTGAGGTGACTTACATGCTAGATGACGAGCGTGGGGTAGAGCACCGCTGGGGATTGTGACTTAGTCCATCCCGAATGATTATTTTAATACGTATTTGATAGCTAATTGTTGGATATTATTATATTTCGGGCTGTATGCCATATTTGGTGCCTTGTGCCGACTTGTTGAGACCCTTAGGGGCATTTTTTTACTATTTTTCCTCACTCTATTTGTTTGAAAGCATATCCTCAGTCATGTTTTACCTGTTATTGCTTAAATCTGGACTTATCACTATATTCTTAAAAAAAAATGTGAAAACTGTTTGGGTTGAGTTTCCTGTTTTACTGATGGTCCGAGTGATAGTGAGTTGATGACGGAGATAGACCGAGGGACTGATTGTGAGCTTGATAACTGAGATAGACTGAGAGCTTGATGGTGAGGTTAATGACTGAGAGAGGCAGAGGGCCTGACTGTGAGGATTATATATATATATATATATATATATATATATATGAATCGGGTTGCACGCTGTAGCGATACTTATATGGATCGGGCTGCACGCCGCAGCGATATAGCGCTTGGGCTGTAGGAGCCCCTCCGGAGTCTGCACACCCCCAGTGAGCGCCGTCGACGAGATATATGGATCGGGCTGCACGTCGCAGCGGTCACTATATGGTACCTATTGCGCGTGAGTGCTGAGTGTGAGCGTTAATTGGTAGGAGTTGAGTCATGAGGGACTGAGAGACTAGCCCGAGGGGCGATAGATACATACATGTACATGAGTGATGTTTGCCTGAGGGGCCTGATTATGAACTTATTGATTTTCACTTCTCTTTAGAGTGAGTTTCTACTGAATATGTTGATTTAATGACTGTTTTCACTCATCTTTATACTGAGCCTCTGTCGAAAATGTTAGATAAATGTTTTAAAACAATTTTCACTCAAACTAGGGTTTATGAGATGTTCAGAATTTAATCACTGATTTGGCATTGGTTATTTTCCGCTGAGATTTTCAAGTTATGAAGTGTTTATGAATACTGTTTTGCCCGAGGGGCTGTTTTACGGAATATATTTTGCCCGAGGGGCCGATTATGGTTTTTATCTCTTTTATTACAAATGGTATTGAACCCCTACTGAAATTGCTGGAAGGTATTTTAAATGATTTTTACCAAAAAGCTAAATTTTAAATGAGACAATTGACTCGTATTCTGAATTGAAAGCCTGTTGTGCTTATTGAGTTTATCATAAATGTGAATTCATTGTTTCCTACTGTCAGTCTTTATTTACTCTTATTACTTACTGGGTTGGAGTACTCACATTACTCCCTACACCTCGTGTGCAGATTCAGGTATTTCGGAACCCGATAGCGGGTGTTGATTGCTCAGACACGGAGTCATCAGAGTTAGCAAGGTGGCTGCACGACGTTCGCAGCACCGTTTCCTTCCTTTCATTTCTATTACTGTATTTAGTATATATTTAGATTTTGTTGTACTCAGATCTTGATAGATGCTCATGACTAGTGACACCCCGATGTCGGGCTTGTATATTAATTCCGCACTGTTCTTTCAGACTTATATTATGAAATATTATTTAATTAAAGGCTTAAAAATAACTCTTAATGATTAAAAGGTTAATGTGAGTATTGTGTCGGTTGGCCTTGTCTTCACGAGAGGCGTCATCACGACCGGGCCGGTTTGGGGCCGTGACAGAGCTGCTGATCAAGACAAGGAAAGACCTACAGAAGAAGTTTAAAATGAAGGACCTTGGAGATCTTAAATTTTTCCTAGGTATTTAGCTTGCCAGATCAAAGAACGGCATGCATATGTGTCAAAGGAAGTACACATTGAAGCTAGTATCTGAACTTGGTATATGTGGAGCAAAGACAGCTGGAACACCTTTGTAGTGTAATAAAAATCTCACTTCAGTTGAGTATGATAAAACATTCAATAGAGATGCAAGCTATGAAGATCCTACATTTAAGGATCCTGGTGAGTATCAAAGGTTGATAGGAAGACTATTATATTTAACCATGACCAAACCAGATATATCTTTTGGAGTGCAAGTACTAAGACAATATATGCATGCTCCAAAAAAATCACACATGAAGGCTGCTCTAAGAATTGTCGGGTATCTAAAGGCATCACCGGGCTTAGAACTCCTGATGCTAGCAGTAGAAACCAAGCAACTACAGGCATTCTGTGATTCAGATTGGGGTTCCTGCCTGTAAACAAGGAGATTTGTCACAGGGTACCTCGTGAAGTTTGGAGGAGCTTTAGTATCATGGAAGTCAAAGAAGCAAGAAACTGTAGCTAGAAGTTCAGCTGAAGGTAAATTCAGAAGCAAGACATCATGTGTAGCTGAGATCACTTGGCTGATAGGTTTGTTTAATGAACTGGGAATTAAACTTCATCAACCTGTTGATTTGTTTTGTGACAGTAAGGCTGCTATTCAGATTGCAGCAAATCCTATATTCCATGAAAGAACCAAAGACATAGACATAGACTTTCATTTTGTAAGAGAAAAACCGAGTCAATGAATGATCTTAACTCATCACCTATCAACAAAAGATCAACTGCCAGATTTGCTGACAAAGAGCATTGGCAAAGCACAGCAAGAGTTCTTATTAAATCAGCTTGGAGTAGAGAATATTTTCAAAGCATCAGCTTGAGGGGGAGTGTTGAGAGTGTAGCAAGCTGATGTGCTGATGTGACATTAGTCGGTTAGTGAGTTAGTTAGATAGGTGGTTAGCAAGTGAGTTAGTAATTTAACTTGAGTCAGTATTAGAGTTAGAATTAGTCGATGGTATAGAACTCTAACATTTGTATATATATCTGAGATGTAGCTCATTTGTAGTGGTTGAAGAAATGAGAATCAAGTAGACTTTCTCTCCAAGTTTTCTTCTCCTTCAGTTCAAGTTCTCTTCTCAATACCTTGCATTACTGCATTGTGATAATTTGACATATATAAATATTGTAGTCGTTTGTTTTGTATCAAGCGATAAAAAACGTGAGATTAAGATGTTTTTTGAATAAATTTTAACACTTTATTCTACTATTTGCCTCTTGTTTTGTTCGCTCTATGTATCGTATTTTCTTTTACTTGTCATTTTGTTATTGTTGTTGTTGTTGTCGTTTTTTCTCCTTTTTCCTTATCGTCCTTTGTCTCCCTATTCTTTCTTTCTTCTTCCTCTTGTTCCCTTCTCTCTCTTTTCACCTTTTCTTGAGCCGAGTGTCTACCGAAAACAGCCTCTCTACCTCGTTAGGTAGGGGTAAGGTTTGCGTAAACATTATACTCTCCAAACCCCACTCGTGAGATTATATTATGTTGTTGTTGTTGCTGGTTTATTCTAGTTATACATTGTGAAACATTATTAGTTAAATTTGTGACATTAAAGTTGATTTGATATCGTACAAACATTTCTCCAGTTATACTTTAGACACGGGGCTGCAGTCAGCACTGACGCGTTTGAACCCCAATCGTGCTTCACATCTAACACGTGGCATTATCAGAACGGATAGCTCGGTCAATGATTATCTCTACACAAAAGGGTGAAAGCGATGTATTGGTCCCACATAGTTGGAGTGTATAGTTTTTTGTTTCTTGTTTTATTAAGCAATCAAATCAAATGCCCACTAATGGTTTCCCGTTTGTCTCTCTTCTTTTTTTATTTTTTTTTATTTTTAAAATTGACATTGCACTCTCAAAATAATAGCGCAAAATATGTAATTTTTATATATTTTTTGTATATGTAACATTATGTATGTTATATACAAAAATTATATAAATTTTATATATTTTTTAGCTAGCAAATATAAATAGTTTCTGCGCTGGCTAAAAGTGAAAAAAAGCTCTTTTTCAGTTTGATTTCTAGCTTTTCTTCACAAGCTCCAAATTGTTTGTACTTGAAATTATTTAAAGGATTTTTAGATAATTATTTGGTTATGAATCATAAATATATTTTGTGAATGATCGACATGAATCTGACTTTTATAATTGCAATTTATATTGATCTGGCTATTTGTTTTGAACTCATTAAGATCTTCTTTTGATAGAATAACTTCGTTCATTTTAATTGAACAACGTGAAAAAATCATTTGGAAAATACTAGCATACAAGTAGATATTTCTACGTATTTCATCTTAAGAATAAATTGAGACCTTTTCTATAAACACATTAGTATAGAAAATACAAATACATGTTGGATATAAACACATCTTCTTTTATGGAATTTGAACGTGAATCATGTCTTTTTACTTGTACGATTAAAATGTCCAATTATTGATACAAATTAATAGTATTTCATGTTATCAATTGGTATAACTATTAGAGGGACCACTTTTAAAAACGTTAAAGAAGGATATAAATAAAATAACTTTTTTTCACATAATTAAAACTCTTAAGTAAGACGATTCACGTAATTTGATTTTACAATCCATTAGAAGCTAAATAGTGTACTCATCAAGACTTAGTATTTTTATTTTTTATTTTTATTGGTTGTAAACTAGGGAACCTTCAACTGTTATTCTTCGGTTGTGCTCTAGATAAATCCCGCTTTAGAATAACTCGCAAATCATATTGGAGAGAAAAATCGCTTAGGTAAACCCCGTACGACAAACTCGATCGGGAAATTATGTAGAGAATTTCGAACTTGTGATTTTCTATTTAGTGAATCTCCTGCTCGACCAATTGGGCCACTCTTGATTAGGGTTGTGCATGGGTCGGATCGGATTTAGCACATTTCGAATTCGGATTTCAGATTTCAGATTCTAGAAAATGCAATCCGAATCCGATCTGAATTAATATTGGAACGGATCGAATTTTATAGTTTGGGTCGGATCGGATTTTTGGATTTCGGATCGGATTATTATGCCTCAAGGTTGCAAACTCATATGTATATTTTCTTTGTAAAAAAGACAATACAATAAGAAAAATTTATGTTTCTGCAATTATGAGAGTACTATGGTGCCAATATAGCAAAATCCATCAATTATAAAGGTAATAACTTGGAGGAAAATATAAAGGCTAATTATCCGAAAATAAAGTTTAATATTTATACATGGCCTAATAATTTCGAATTTCGGATCGGATCAGATCAAATCGGATTAAAATTATACCAATCCGAATCCGATCCGAAATTCAAAATTTTAATAAACACAATCCGAAATTCAATCTAATCCGAAATTCAAAATCCGAAATTAAACAAATCGATTCGAATTTTAAATATCCGATCCAAATGAGCAGCAGTACACTTGAGAGACCACTATCTTAACAGGAAATGTGTCTCTTCTTCTTTTTTTTTCCTTTTTTGGTAATGACAAGAAATGACTAAATGTGTCGCCGAAAAGCACACAGATATTGGGTTAAAGTTAAACATTTGGACCCAAATAGATAACGTGTACTCCACGACAAGATAAAGGTCCTTTCGGCTTGTGCATATAAAAATTGGATTTTGAAAGAGCACATTAAAGCCAAGAATTAAAAATAATGCTTATGCCCCTACCACTAATACTAATAAATTTGGTTCACACAATAATTAATAATGGGTGGTCTTCATTTCATTAATGAGAGAATAGTCGATTCCCATTCAGAGTGATGTAATTATTTCAAAATTGGCTTCTAAGAGGTGGCAGAGGTGGCCAAAACTTAAAGTCATTCAACCAATCGATCAACTAGTCACCTCAATCTCCAACTAGTCGAGATTTATCTATTAATATTTTGAGAATTCATTATAATCTTTTTTACTAATTCTTTGTACTATTACAACCCTCTTTCTTCATCTGAATTTGAAATCGAGATTGTATTGTTATGTAAGTAAAATCGCACCTATAACTAAAAGAAATTAGCGAAAAAATTTCTACTATGCAAATTGGAACAAAGGGAAGAACCGAACGGCAAAATTAGGGGGACACACAGGGTCTATCTGAATCCCCTTCATCGGAGAATTACACCATAAAAATTACAAACTAAATGAAATCTCATTAGTGGGGTCAGGGGAGGTTAGTGTATGCACAGATCTTAACCATACCTTATGAGATTAGAAAGTCTGTTTCCGGTAGACCTTGTTGTTGCTACTGTGTTAAAACACAAAATCAGAAAAAAATTGTTAGGAGAATAAAAGAAATTGGAAAAAACAGTAAAGATTAAGAAATATTCCGAGTCCACAATTTGCTTGTGCGTCCTTAAGGAATTTTAACCCCCTCACACGTTGCCAAGGTAATGGATTAAATCCTCCCAGGATAAAACGGAATAAACTTCCTGCAACAGTGGCAATACAAACTACAGAATACCAACGAACTTAAAGAACGGAGCAAAATCACACTTACGAATTTGAGAGAGAGAGACTGCGAATTAGAATGCAGTATTTTCAGAAAGAAGGAAGTTCTGTAATATTTTTGGTGTGTAAAAAACGAAGCCATGCCTCAGAGTTTATAGGCAATTATTGGAAGAGGTGTGATGTTTGTTCTGGAAAAGGTGCCTTTTCAGAAGTTTACGCGGCCTGCCGCGGTCCTACCGCGACTATCCTTCTGAATCTTCAGTAGTGATCTGGCATTTAATTAATTATTAAATAATTAATTAAATAAATTTTGTCCAAAAATAATCTTATCGATCGATCATTTGACAAATCCAAATCCAAATCCAAAGCCGAGCCGAGCGAGCGACGACGACGGCGCGAGGGATCATTCTCTTCAACTGCTTTTAAGAGCTTTAAGACGTGATTCTATATATAAGCACACAAATGTAGTTGTCCCTCACCAATGAGGGACAAAGTGCAAGTCAAAAGCTCACTTCATTCAAATTTTTATTTCCCTCCATTTTATTTTCCACCATTTCTAATTCACACTCTTATACTTTAAAGCCCAATACTTAAAGTCTTTGAAGCTCAATGCCTTTAAAGTCCAACAGTCCCCCACATGAATGGGAATGGCTGTAACAAGAATGATCATAGATGAAAGCTGTGTGATTTGCAAGTAAGGATTAATCGCATCTGGATAAGTATGTTTCCCTTTGAACTTTCCGTAGTGAACATATGTCGGATATACTCGGTCAATCGGTAGATTTGATATCTTTGAACCGTCGAACTTTAGTGTATACCTAGACAACCATATGTCACACAACCAACCCTTAACCGTCTTTTTGTTCTCATTGTTGTGTTCGTTTCAGCCATGAACACCGCCTGGTTTCATAAGTGCGTAGAGAATTGGCCTTACAGAATTCTCATTGAAGCGGCTTCCACTTTACACTTACATAGGTGATTCCTAAATGTGTAATCCTTTAGATTGACACTATTTGATAAATACCACATCAAACTTAGGTAATCATTAAAGAACGTGTAAGGTTCTATCCTTGTTACTGAACATTGTCTTCATCACGAGAAGGGACCAAAGATTTTACTTTGACAATGTTGAACCGGTCAATCACAACTTTGTTTGAGCTCCTTGAACCTAGATCTCGGAACATCCAAAATTCTAGGTAGAGTTACCGCCATGTTGACTTGTCCTCGGCCATAGTCCCATTCCCTTAGATGATTTCTCAACTCCCTCTCTAGTTAAGCCTTTTGTAAGAGGATCCGCCACATTATCCTTTGATCTTACATAATCAATAGTGATAATTCCACTAGAAAGTAGTTGTCTAACGGTGTTATGTCTTCGTCGTATATGACGAGACTTTCCGTTATACATAACGCTCCCTGCCCGTCCTATTGCAGCCTCACTATCGCAATGTATGCAAATAGGAGCCAAAGGTTTTGGCCAGAACGGAATGTCTTCTAAGAAATTTCGAAGCCATTCAGCTTCTTCACCGGCTTTATCCAAAGCTATAAACTCTGATTCCATTGTAGAGCGAGCGATGCACGTTTGTTTGGAAGACTTCCAAGATACTGCTCCTCCACCAACAGTAAAAATATATCCACTTGTGGACTTTGTTTCTGTTGAGCCGGTTATCCAATTTGCATCACTATATCCTTTGATAACCGCAGGATATTTATTATAGTGCAAAGCGTAGTCTTGGGTATATTCCAAATATCCCAAAACTCGTTTCATTGCCACCCAGTGATGTTTGTTTGGATTACTTGTGAATCGACTAAGTTTACTCATTGCACAAGCTATATCAGGTCGTGTACAGTTCATGATGTACATTAAGCTTCCCAACACACGAGCATACTCCAATTGAGACGTACTTTCACCTTTATTCTTTATAAGATGATGATTTAAGTTAATTGGAGTTCTTGCACTTCTAAATTCCAAGTGTTTGAATTTTTCAAGTACCATTTTCACGTAATGTGACTGAGACAAAGCTAGACCTTGAGGAGTCCTCTGGATTTTAATTCCTAGAATTACATCGGCAACTCCTAAGTCTTTCATATCAAACTTACTAGCAAACATACGCTTAGTAGCTTGAATGTCGGCAATGTCTTTGCTCATTATTAGCATATCATCAACATATAAGCAAACAATGACTATATGATTTGGAACGTTCTTAATGTAAACACATTTATCACATTCATTAATCTTAAAGCCATTTGACAACATTGTTTGGTCAAATTTCGCATGCCATTGCATGGGTGCTTGTTTTAGTCCATAAAGAGACTTAACAAGTCGAGACACCTTCTTTTCTTTTCTCGGAACCACAAACCCTTCAGGTTGGTCCATGTAAATTTCTTCCTCTAAATCACCATTTAAGAAGGCTGTTTTTACATCCATTTGATGGATTTGAAGATCATACAAGACGACTAATGCTATTAGCATCCGAATGGATGTAATTCTTGTTACCGGCGAGTATGTGTCAAAATAGTCAAGACCTTCTCGCTGTCTAGATCCTTTGACAACAAGTCTTGCCTTGTATTTGTCAATAGTACCATCGTCTTTCATTTTCTTCTAGAAAATCCATTTAGAACCCAATGTTTTATTACCTGGAGGAAGATCAACCAATTCCCAGGTATGGTTGCTCAATATGGATTCTATTTCACTACTGACAGCTTCTTTCCAATATTGTGCTTCTGAGGAAGACATTGCTTCCTTGAAGGTACGAGGCTTATTTTCTAGCAGGAAAATCAGAAAATCTGGACCGAATGAAGTAGATGTCCGTTGACGTTTACTTCTTCTCGAATTTTCCTCATTAGGCATACCATCTGTTATTTCCTCCCGAGGTCGTTTTGATTTTTGGTAGGTCACTTCACTTTCCTTTTTATACGGATAAATAGTTTCAAAGAATTCAGCATTATCTGATTCTATTATCGTATTAACGTGAATCTCAGGATTTTCTGACTTATGAACCAGAAAACGATATGCCTTGCTATTGGTTACATATCCAATAAATACACAATCAACCGTTTTTGGACCTATCTTAACCCTTTTAGGTTTAGGAACTTGTACCTTAGCTAAACACCCCCACATTTTGAAGTATTTCAAGCTGCGCTTCCTTCCTTTCCATTTTTCATAGGGAATGGACTGTGTTTTACTATGAGGTACACGGTTGATTATTCGGTTAGCTGTAAGTATAGCTTCCTCCCACAAGTTCTGTGGTAAACCAGAACTTATCAACAACATATTCATCATCTCTTTCAACGTTCGATTCTTTCTCTCCGCAATTCCATTAGATTGTGGAGAGTAAGGGGCAGTTGTTTGGTGAATAATGCTATTTTCCAAACACACTTCTTCAAAAGGAGATTCATATTCTCCACCCCTATCACTTCTTATCATTTTGATCTTTTTGTTTAGTTGTGTTTTAACTTCACTCTTGTATTGCTTGAAAGCATCAATTGCCTCATCTTTACTATTAAGTAAATAAACATAGCAATATCTTGTGCTATCGTCAATAAAAGTAATAAAATACTTTTTCCCACCGCGAGATGGTGTTGACTTCATGTCACAAATATCTGTGTGAATTAAGTCTAAAGGACTTGAATTCCTTTCAACGGACTTATAAGGATGCTTAGCATACTTTGATTCCACACATATTTGACATTTGGAATTAATGCAATCAAAATTTGGCAAATACGTCTAAATTTATCATTTTTCGCAATGTTTTGAAGTTGACGTGACCTAAGCGTGAATGCCATAAAATGTTTGACTCAAGTAAGTAAGACGAAGCATTAACTTTATTGATAGGAACTGCTATTACATTTAGCTTAAAAAGGCGCTCATTCAGGTAACCTTTTCCTACATACATATCATTCTTACTTAGTACAACACTATTGGAAACAAAAATACATTTGAATCCATTCTTGACAAGAAGTGAGATAGACACAAGATTCTTTCGAATTTCTGGAACATGGAGAACTTGGTTTAGAGTCACTATTTTTCCCGACGTCATCTTCAACGCAATCTTGCCAACTCCTTCAATTTTGGCTGTAGACGAATTTCCCATGAAAATTGTCTCGTCGGGTCCTGCGGGGGCAAAAGAAGAAAATAACTCCTTGTTAGCACAAACATGGCGGGTGGCTCCAGAATCTATCCACCATTCTTTAGGATTTCCTACCAAGTTGCATTCAGACAACATGGCACACAAGTCCTCCATCTTCAGCATTTTCAACCATGTTAGCTTGATTCTTCTTCTTCTTATCATTCTTTGGTGCACGACAATCCACGGCCTTATGCCCAGATTTTCCACAATTGTGGCAATTACCCTTGAACTTTTTTTTGCTTGGGTAATTCTTTGGTCCAAAAGCCTTCTTTCTCTTCTTATTTTGTGGTGCCTCCTCAACAATGTTAGCCCTTATTATTGTCGAGTTTCCACGTGACTTCTTTTCAGCATTTTTATTGTCTTCTTCTATCCTCAAACGAACAATCAAGTCTTCAAGTGTCATCTCCTTCCGCTTGTGTTTTAGATAGTTCTTAAAGTCCTTCCACAATGGAGATAACTTCTCAATGAAAGCGGCGACTTGGAAAGCCTCATTTATGACCATACCTTCAGCAAGAAGGTCATGCACAATGACTTGTAATTCTTGGACTTGAGTTATGACCGACCTGTTAATCATCTTGAAATCCAAAAACCTTGCAGCCACGAACTTCTTAAGTCCGGCATCCTCAGTCTTGTACTTCTTCTCAAGCGCATTCCATAACGCTTTTGATGTTTCCATGACACTATAGACATTGTACAGGCTATCTTCCAAACAACTCAAGATGTAGTTCTTGCACAAGAAATCAGAATGTTTTCATGCTTCAGTTACAACACATCATTCGTCATCTGGAGTGTTTTCAGCCCGGACCGGAGGATCCTCCTTGATAAATCGCTGCAAACTCAACGTAGTAAGATAGAAGAGCATCTTCATTTGCCAGCGTTTGAAGTCGATACCGGAAAATTTTCCGGGTTTTTCTGCTGGTGCCATAGCATGAGCAGGAGTTGAACGGCTTGACGAGGCAGCCACATTTGTAACAGTAGCACCCGTTCCCGCAACATTTCCATTAGTTTAGTTTTCATTCGTCATTTTTCTGTAAAGTTGGAAACAAAACAGAACTTGGTTAAATCAGTGAAGTTTTGATATCTTCAAATTGAATACCAAACCAAGCATACAACACGTAACAATGGTGAAGTTTTTATATACTTCAAACCCGTACGTTTATTATTCCGGTAAAGTTTTGATATACTTTAAACCGGACAGAACAATTATTGGAGTAGAAAGCACGAAGGCTTTAGTCTCCAAACCAGTATACAAAATATAGATAACAGTTTAATATATATTTCAACACAGAAACGTTAGTATTTAAATTCCTTAAGCTTGTTGTTGCTACTGTGTTAAAACACAAAATCAGAAAAAAACTGTTAGAAGAATAAAAGAAATTGGAAAAAACAGTAAAGATTAAGAAATATTTCGAGTCCACAATTTGCTTGTGCGTCCTTAAGGAATTTTAACTCCCTCACACGTTGCCAAGGTAATGGATTAAATACTCCCAGGATAAAACGGAATAAATCTTCCTGCAACAGTGGCAATACAAACTGCAGGATACCAACGAACTTAAGGAACGGAGCAAAATCACACTTACGAATTTGAGAGAGAGAGAGACTGCGAATTAGAATGCAGTATTTTCAGAAAGAAGGAAGTTCTGTAATGTTTTTGGTGTGTAAAAAACGAAGCCATGCCTCAGAATTTATAGGCAATTATTGGAAGAGGTGTGATGTTTGTTCTGGAAAAGGTGCCTTTTCAGAAGTTTACGTGGCCTGCCGCGGTCCTACCGCGGTTACGCCAGGACCGCGGCCAGAGTGGCCCTCTAAATCTGCAGCAGGGTTCTGGCACGGTCCTACCGCGGTTACGCCAGGACCGCGGCTAGACTATCCTTCTGAATCTTCAGTAGTGATCTGGCATTTAATTAATTATTAAATAATTAATTAAATAGATTTTGTCCAAAAATAATCTTATCGATCATTTGACAAAGCCGAAGCCGAAGCCAAAGCCGAGCGACGACGACGGCGCGAGGGATCATTCTCTTCAACTCCTTTTAAGAGAGCTTTAAGAAGTGATTCTATATATAAGCACACAAATGTAGTTGTCCCTCACCAATGAGGGACAAAGTGCAAGTCAAAAGCTCACTTCATTCAAATTTTCATTTCCCTCCATTTTATTTCCCACCATTTCTAATTCACACTCTTATACTTTAAAGCTCAATACTTAAAGTCTTTGAAGCTCAATGCCTTTAAAGTCCAACAGACCCTAGGCTCAGAAACAGATAGGGGAGCAATAAACAAACAATAGCAACAACAATTAATAAGACAAAGAAAACAATAGGCCAAGCAATAACAAAGATCAAGGAACAGGAAAATACAAGAATCGTGCCAACACTACCGGTAAGAACGATATACTGTGTACCAACATGAAACTAGGAATAGTAAACTAGCTAAAACTAGTACTAATACCGCAAGTGAGACAGAATATATATATATATATATATATATATATATATATATATATATATATATATATATATATATATATATATATATGGATCAATTTCGTGAAAATTCTTACCCTACTACTTGAAGAACCAATTTGTTCTATTGGCCCCTATTGTCATGAATTATTTCACTGTTTTAGTAGAGAGATTAGGAGGGTGGGAGTAGTTGAATTATTGAACCTAACAGGGTCCCACTAATATAAATGGAGACTTTAGCGTTGGAATGTTGTGTCCAAGATTCTAATTATATTTAATTAAGATTAATTAAAATATAAGAGTAATTACCCTTGACACGTGAATTCATGTGAAGAGGGACCTCCATGTTTGCCCAATTCTAGGGGGAAAATAAGGATACTTTGAGTGTTAGTAATACCTTTTGAATGATTTTAGATATGGTCATAAAGTACTTTCTCTGTTCATTTTTACTTATCCATTATACTAAAAATATTTTTTTATTTTTATTTGTCCACTATACTAAACTAAGAGAAAAATAAACTTTTTTTTCCTGTTGTATCCTTATCATTAACTACTCATTCCCCAAATCATTTCCCAAGACTTTTGGAAATGCTATCATTATTATGAAAAAAATTGTAAACTATATACTTTATTTATTTTTTCTTAAAGGAAGTACAAAGACAAAAGTGGACAACTAAGTTCACGTTTGGCCATAGATTTTGACTTTATCTTTTTTTTTTTAAATATTAAAAATATTTTTTGTTTAAGAAATATGATCATGTGTTGGGGGAAAAAATTCAAAAATTTTCAAGTTCCCAAAAATTAATTTAGGGCAGTTTTTGGGTGAAATTTTTTCTTTCGTTCACAAAACTTCAACCTTTTTCCAAATAAAATGCATGTCCAAACACAACTTCAATTTTTAAAAAATATTTTTCAATACTAATTTAATTTTTTTTTCAAGTTTCAATCAAATCTATATTCAAACGCTAGTTAAAAGTGAATGGAGGGATATTTATCGACGATATAAATTTAGTCATCGAAGCTATAAACAAAAAGGTACTTAAAAGAAATAGAAACACCGTCGTTTTATTATGTAAAAACATACTAATACTATACCAATTAATTAACAGTTGAAGCACATTAAATATTTCACAACTTTTTTGTTCGGAAACCTTTTGCAACTCACTGTGTACGATAATTATTAACACGTGCACACGATCGATATCACACTCATTTTTGTGACATTTTTTATTACATAATATTCCTGTATTTACATTTACCTTGTGGAATAGGAGTATTTGAATTGTGAATACTTTACAGTTCGTGAAACCGTCTAATTAAAAGTGTAGAATAGCTGGATTAAGTACTAATTTTCAGTCAAAGATATACATATATAAATTGATTTTGCATATACAATATAATTTTCCAACGAAAATGGTTCTAGTCCTCTTCCGCACTTCTAGCTCCAGGGCAGATCTATAGCTTGGACTATGGGGCACGTGACAAGTGAGGCTTGCTCGGTTGGTAAAGCACCTCCACTCACGACCGTTAGGTCCTGCGTTCGAGTCACGTTGGAGGGGAAACGTGGAAACACCATAGATCCTCCTAAATATGGAGGAAATTTTTTTTTAAAAAAAATAATTAAAAAAAGACTAAGGGGCACGTGAACTCATGAGATCTCCACCAAATTAGATATTTTATGCATGTATTTTTTAGAATTGATGTAATATTATTTACTGACACTCATGCTTCAAAAAAGGCGGGATGGTGCACTTAGTTGAATACTCAGTTACTTACCCAAAGGAATAGAGATCATTTCCCATTTTGTACTCTTTTTTTCTCCTTTCTTTAGTGGTGCAATGTGACGACCCAAAGGGTGATCACCTATTTTCTCATCCATTCCGTGCTTTCGAGGCCTTAAAACCTCATTTTTTTTACTTGCCTCGATTTGCGTGCGCAGTCCGGGCGCGTAGCCGGAAAGCTGTTATGTTGAAATATGTGAATTCCGTGAAAAATTTGAAGAATTTTGATATTAATATGATTATAGTTGACTTTGGTCAACATTTTTGGTAAACGGTCCCGGACCCGAGATTGGACGGTCCCGGAAGGTCCGTAGAAAAATATGGGACTCGGGCATGTGCCCGGAATCGAATTCCGAGGCCTAGAGCCCGAGATATGAATTTTTTCGTGAAATTGTTTTTCTGAAATTATTAAGGAAAATGGAAATAAAAATTGATTAAAAGACTATGGTATCGGGCTCGTATTTTGGTTCCGACGCCCGATACAAGTCTTAAATATGTGTTAAGCGCTTTTTGTAAAGTTTGGTCGAAATCGGACGTCGTTTGACGTGTTTCGGACTATAAGTTCCAAGTTTGAAAGTTTATGAAGTTTAGAAGAAAAATCATGTGTTTTGAGGCTTGATTCAATGATTTTGATGTTATTTTGGCGATTTGATCGCACGAGCAAGTCTGTAGGATGTTTTTGAGGTTGTATGCATGTTTGGTTTGGAGCCCCGAGGGCTCGGGTGAGTTTTGGATAGGCATCGGATTGCATTTCTCATGTTTTAAAAATCTGGTATGCTGGCTTCTGCAATTTTTGCAAATGCGAAGGGAAGACTCGCAATTGCGAGCTCGCAAATGCGAGCATTGCTTCGCAATTGCGAAGTCTGGGAAAATGGGGCACTGTCGCAAATGCGATCAACACTTCGCAAATGCGAAGTCTGGGGAAAAGGCTTGGGATCGCAAATGCGATCCATTGGCTCGCAAATGCGAGGTGGCCCTGGTCGCAAATGCGATCGAATGTTCGCAAAAGCGAAACCTAGCCACCAGACATGGGTTCGCAAATGCGAACTAAGAATGTCGCAATTCCCAGCCCTGTTTTGTTCGCAATTGCGAACCATGGTTCGCAATTCCCATATCCGAGGCCCAGCAAATTTTATACTTAGTCGAATTTTCATCACTTTTCACCATTCTTTCAAAACCCAAACACCATAGGCGATTTTTCAAGAGCAAACTTCATCCCAAATCATTTGTAAGTTAATTTTTACTCAATTCTTTCAACTTTTAACATCATTAAACATGTTTTTCACTTGAAATCAAGGATTTTCATGGGTGAAATTGGGGTTTTTGGGTGGAACCTAGGTTTTCCATAAATTGGGGAATTGGACCTCGATTTAAGGTCCGATTTCAAAACAAATTATATATTTGAACCCGTGGGGGAATGGGTAACCGGATTTTGGTTCGAACCTCGAGTTTTGACCACGTGGGCCCGGGGGCGATTTTGGAATTTTTGGGAAAAACTTGGGAAACTCATTTTTATGCATTCAAATTGATTCATATAATGTTTATTAAAGTAATTGAGCAATTTGTGATTAGATTCGAGCGAATTGGAGGTGGAACCGCGAGGTAAAGCAATAGTTGAGGATTAAGTGGATTTCAAGGCTTTGAGGTAAGTGTTTGGTCTAACCCTAGCTTGAGGGAATAGGAGTTGAGTCTTGTTGCTAATTGCTATGTGATCGAGTACGATGTATAGGCATGGTGACGAGTATCTATACATTGGTGTCTAGCATGACCGTGAGTCCTTATAACGTGATTATCATGACTTGGTTGCGAACTCCGTGTTTATTGGAGGATTTCCATATGTTGTGAATAGCATGTGAACGGTAATATGATCATTTGATTTCCTGGGAGCATAGGCTCGAATTGTGATACAAATATTGAAATCATACGAAATGACTTGATTCTTCGGAGCGCTGGCTCAAAATAGTAGAGTGAATTATAAGATAAGAAAAGTAAGAAAGAGAAAGCATTGTTGGTTATTCCCTTGCCGGGATGTTTGTCAAATATTTGCTTATTTTTATGCCCCTTAATTGTGACTGTTGTTTGGGGAGTCGGACTGTTAAATGATACTGAGGATCGGGTTGCGCACCGCACCAATGATATTGAGGATCAGGTTGCGCGCCGCAACAATGATACATGATAAATGATATGGGTCGGGTTGCACGCCGCAACAGTGGTATTTGTGGAGCGGGTTGCATGCCGCAACAATAGTAATTATGGAGCGGGTTGCACGCCGCAACAGTTATTGAGGCTATGTGTTTGTATTTGAGTATTGATTCTTTGTTCATTGTGAACCTAAGCTGCTTTAGCTGTTACTCTTGATTGCTGTTAATATTGTATCTCCCCTTAGCATGTCTCCCTCCCCTTGTTGTTAATTACTTGATATTCGATTCCCGCTGTATATTCATAACTGCACAGGTTTATGTGATGTCCAGTCTAGCCTCGTCACTACTTCGCCGGGGTTAGACTAGACACTTACCAGCACATGGGGTCGGTTGTGCTGATGCTACACTTCTGTGCATTTTTGCACAGGTCCAGGTTTTGAGGAGCAGCAGCAGCAGTAGTTCGGGAGCAGACTTTCCTATTCACGAGACTGAGGTAGCCTTGCAGGCGTCCGCAGGCCCGGCGTCTCTTCTTTATGTTTTCCTTTTGACTGTTGCCTCATTGTCTTCGAGACAGACAGCTGTTATAATTCTTTCAGACCTTTGTATTTAGTTTATTCTTAGTGGTTCGTGAGTAATGTGACACCAAATCTTGGGTAGAGGCTATTGTTGACTGTTCCTCGTTTTGATTCAGACTTATAAATTAGACTTCCGCTATTATTATTATTAAATTCCATATTTCTTATTGATGCTATT
Organism: Nicotiana attenuata; assembly: GCF_001879085.1. NCBI lineage: Eukaryota > Viridiplantae > Streptophyta > Magnoliopsida > Solanales > Solanaceae > Nicotiana > Nicotiana attenuata. Next base: position 77,182 of record NW_017674971.1, read on the forward strand.
GATTGTTAATAGATTTATTTATTAATGAAAGGTAAATAAGTTGGCTTGCCTAGCTACCACGAGTAGGCGCCATCACGATCCCGATGGTGGGAAATCCGGGTCGTGACATGCACCCATGTTCTAGAAATCCTAGATCCGCCTCTGTCTAACTCAGCCTCTACAGGTTCATACTGCTAAAAGAAAATGTTTGTAGTTTAGATGGAATTCATTTTAGGCAAGACATGGCGCAACTTCAGCTGACCGAGGACATGACCCTTGATAGGAAGGCATGGAGGTCGAGGATTAGGATAGTAGAGTAGGTAGTTTAGAGTGTTCATAATAGTAGTATTGGCACGCAGTTTCACTTTCGGTTGGTAGTAGGTTTTTATGACTAACCATTATTTTCTTTCATTGTTGATCACATTACTATCTTGTTGTCTTTATTCTGCTTTTGTATGGCTTTTTGGTGCTGTCCCTTCTTGTCTATATTTTCATTAATGTGGTGCTTATGCTTTCCTGAGCCGAGGATTTATTAGAAACATTCTCTCTATCCTCACAAGGTAGGGGTAAGGTCTGCGTACACACTACCCTTCCCAGACCCCACGATGTAAAATAATACTAGGTAGGTTGTTGTCATTGTTTACTTCCTGTTAGTAAAGAAGCAGCAAAATCACGTGCTTTGTGAAACGTTTTAATTAATATAACGTGATTCTCGAAATATTTAGTTAAATAAGTGTTTAATTTTGTCTAAATATGTTAACTAGACAAAATTAGGATTATCACGCTATCATTTTGATGTGTGTTTGTCCGTCCAATTTCTTGAGATGAGTTTATAAAGTTACCTGCATAATACAATCAGACCACTTATAAAGTAATTATTAATTAGTAATTTGATAAATATGTTAACTAATTTGCTATAACATTGTTAAACTATAAGATTTATCTCCTCTCCATTTTCTATTATCTCTATTTACTCTCTTACTTAGATGTATGACACGTTTCTCATACAACTACAACAACAACAACAACAATAGATCCAGTGTAATCCCACAAATGGGATCTGGGAGTAGTGTGTACGTAGACCTTATACCTATTTTTATAAAGGCAGAGAAACTGTTTCCGGTAGACCCTCGGACGTATCTCATAGTTAAAATAATAGATATTTCCTATTTAGGTTACTTAACTATTAATGTTTCCTCCATCTCTGGCGCTTATATATACATATAGTTAAGTATTAGTTCCCAGAAATCTGCCAATGCAAAAAATCCTAACTGCATAGAAATAAAACTATCAAATTCTTACAATAGAAATCAAACTTCTGGAGATTATTCCAATCTCTAATTGAGGATTTGCTCCACTGATGAGTGATGACTATTCCATATATTTATACTTAGTTTCTCCTATATATTTTACTTAACATTTAACCAAGCTTTATTATGTGAAAGCTTCCTTTATATGTAAATTGATTATGATGATATAGCTTTTGAACGAACACCATTAATTTCCAGAAACTAAGTAAAGCAAGGATGACCATCAAATTTCAATTAAAGAAAACATTTTGAATGTATAGAACTGAAGTATAATTTTTTAAGCTAAGTTTGAACTCTATTCCTCCCTATCGAGACTCTTTGGACCATATTTCCTAGTCTCCTTCCTATGTTTATTGCTATAACATCATATGCTTTTTAATACTAAATGGACGAGGTAGTAGTAGATCCAGCCATTACCCCATGGGTACAACAAACCATTATTAAATTTGAGGTATTATCACTTTTAGCGTGCGCCAGAAACTATTTACATCTGGTAGCCGAAAAAAGATATATAATTTGTATAATTTTTGTATATAACATACATAATGTATATATATACAAAAAATATACAAATTTTATATATTTTTTAGGCTATTATTTTTACAACGGCTACATAGTGTCATTTTTCCATTAAATTTCCCTGGTTTGCATATATTAGGTCGCTCATTAAACATATAACGGAAAAGGTTCAAATTTATCCTTATACTATATGAAATAGTTGAAATTATTTTCCGTTAATAATTGGGGTCAAATTTATCCCTGCCGTTACTAATTTGGGCTATATATGTCCTTATATTATACACAGACGAAGAGAAAATTTGAACCATTTCACATAGTATAAGGGTAAATTTGGACATATCCCCAACGTAACATATAATAGTACTAGTATCTGTGAACGTGCGTTGCACGTTAATAATGACACTTGATGGTTTAAACATTTATTTATATGAAAGAATAATAAAATTTAATTAATGAG
>NW_017674972.1:0-47500 GCF_001879085.1 Nicotiana attenuata
CCTTTATTGATATATTGGTTTGGTCTGCCTCTCTATGAAGAGGTTCAGAGCCTTACAATGGTGTTTTCACTTCCCATAAGATGGGTATGTTTTTCTCTTCTCTCTCTCTCTTGTCAATAGTGGTGAAGAAGCAGCCCCCTTTCTAGGGCTTCCACTCTTAGTATTTATAGATGTGAGCTTCGTGAGATGGCAATAAATGGCTGTGGCCACGCTGAGGTTCCGTCCCCATGGGGGAATGAATGGGCCGTGCCCTCGTAGATTAAATCGGACAACAGTCGAATCCGCTTATGAATAAGTGGCCATACCACTTATTAATTATGGATTAGCTCAAGACGAGATTAACTCCGTTAATTACCGTGAGGTTAGATTCTGACCCATACACATAGCATTGATTTGATTCATAAATTATTTAACACCCCCATCTTCTTTCCCTGACATTTTCATTAAATAATTTCAATCGCCTCCTTTCTTCCCTTCTGCATAATAACCAGCGTATCTAATTTTTATTTTTCTCCTCGTATAAGACCTAACAATTTTATATCATCTCCAACCCAACAACTTTTAGAGGATTTTAATTTATATGCCCTGTCCATAAAAGTTAATTTTAATTTACACTAGTTGCTTATTTTAATTATTGTAACAGATTATCTAATTTGTCTTAATTTTTTTTAATAATAATTCACTTGTTACGGATAATTACCAATAGGTTGTAGTTCTCTCTTTATTGGATGATCTAACAGTGTAAAAATTAATGATAGAAGTTAAATTATTTTACAAATTATTAGTTAAATTCTTTTAATTGTTACGAAACTTAGCTCAAGGTAACAATATAGAACAATAAAATAGACAACAATGTAGAGAGGAAGAGAGGAGAGAATCTTATTTCTTCTATTAAGGTGGTGAAATATTTTTGGCGTACCACGTGTACGCGACCAATGACAATATTCATGTAACCATATTGTAAAATAGTTCATTATCTTTATTCTCTCAAACCTCCCTTAGAGGTGAGTTGTGTATTTCCAACCATGAATAAGCACATTCTATGCATAATTTTTATCACATATATATTCAGCATTTACTTTCAGGAATGAGCCTGCATTTACAATGCTTATCAGAAGTCACTTTCAACGAATGTACTATAATCATATGAACGTGTCTCGTATTAACAGACCACATTGATACATGTTCCTTCACCTTTGAAGGACCATTTGTGAGACCCTTTACGTTCTCCTTTTACAATTACATAATGATGACTGTTTTTATTGATCTTTGGCATGCCCACGTTCATTGGTTCAACCACTTGTTTTATTTAGACTTATTATGCAAGCCGTTTTCCACATTCACTTCAAGAATGGAGCAATATAGTGGGACAAACTTTATGCCTTTTCATGAAAAATATATTATTTTCATTAGTCTCATTATTCATCAATATGGTCATTAAGGACTCAAACCCAATGCCTACCCATATAAAGCGTGCGTGTAAGGCTTGCGTTGGGACTCCAAACCCACTCTTATCATCCATGGGCATCAGGACTCAAACCCGGTATCTTACTCTCGTGTGCGTTGGACTTGAACCACCGTCTTACCCTCAGTTAATGAATAATAAGGCTAAAGTGAGCCTTGAACCATTGATTAGCTCTACCATGATGGCCATCACTCTGGATCAATGGATTTTTCTTTACCACCAAATCTTTACATTTTCTGTCTTGTATTAATTTTCGTTTTACTACACCCATATTCAAATAGGGAGGTGCATGCCATAGAGTACATCATATTAAACATCTATATAAATATAACATAAATTTATATATATATTTATTAAAATAGAAACTGTTAGCTGAAAGAAACAATCCAAGAAGATATATTGTTTCGTAAAAAAAGATTACAATACTTGTTACTAGTATATTCAATTTTCAGAAGTTAATAAGAAGCAAGAATATCTTGCTCGACAGTTAACATATTCCAATAGGCCAGCTATCTTATAGAACATAATGATATCGCCAATGGCAAGTTCCACAAAGTCCCATTACTTCTGATTTTAAGCCTTTGCTTTAAAGTCATTAGTTCAATAGTTTAGATGAAAATTCATGAAGGACGTAAACAACAAACAAGGAAAGAATTAATTAGTTTATCACTATTCTGATCAAACACATATATCCAGTGAAACTAAAGGCCATGAGTATTGTACCAAAATATAAATTATTTCACAGTTTCTAGTGGAACTAAAGCTCCAAAGTTAAATAAATAAAAATCGATCAATAGAAATTAGTTGCCGAACTTTTGTGAAATTAATATTATGCTCTCAACAAAATAAAGTGATATTGATGGAACTTTTTACCTTCTATAACTTGCCATGACACGCAGTTGTAATTTTATTCAATCTCTAACTCAACAATAAGTTGTTATCTGGAAATCGCTCTGGAAGTAGTCTCACATTTCAGGACTAAATATAACTATTTCCTTTTCTTGCTCGACCAGATCATATCAACAATATCTCTGTGGGAAGCAAACCAAACAAACTATAATAGTGAGAAGTAGTGGGAGTTATCTACATAATGGAGAAGAGTAGTGGGAGTAATTTCTTTAGGAGTTATAGACATCCACTACAAAATAATATTTCATAACACTCCCCCTTGGATGTCTATAGATAATGTGCCTCGTTAAAACCTTACTAAAAAAAACCTATGGGAAAAAATCTTAGTGAAGGAAAAAGAGTACACATATCTTGTAATACGCATTATTTGCTGCCTCATTAAAAACCTTGCCAGAAAAACCCAGTGGGATAAAATCTTAGCTAAGGGAAAAAGAGTACAGCGCGTATTTGACTCCCCCTGATGAAAACATCACTTTATTCTTCGGAGACGACGAATTCCAAGCTTGTATAACAACTTCTCTAATATTGAGATCCGCAATGTCTTGTGAAGAAGTTTGTCAAATTATCACTTGAACAAATTTGTTGATGAACTTTGGTGAATATGCTTTATTTTGTCTCCTTCGATAGTCCTTCTTTCAATTGATATAAGCAAACAACATTATCTTCAGTATTATTGGAATCTTCTCTTCCAAAAAAAGTCACACATCTTGTGAAATGATAATATGACAATTCCTCACATACAAATAGATTGTTTGAAGAACGGACTTCAATAAATGCCTGCATTTGCATAAACAATAAAACCTTGACAGTATTTGTTAGAATAAACAAATCTATACCAAGGATTTCTTTTGCAATATAATACTGATCATATTTCAATATCTCCATATAGCCTTTATACTTTCAGCTGTTGGGACTATTCGTCCAACTTCATATTTTTCAGGTGAAGTCAATTTCATTGCATATTTTTTATTTGGCCAATCATTTATCTGTCCAAATTTCATGACAGATTTGAGCTCAAAATCCTCGTCAATATTAATAATATTGAGCGCTACATTATATTAACAAAATCATCGACGATCATTTTACATCGGTTCCATCATCACACAATAAAGACATAACTTATCGAGATCTCATTATTTTTAGGTACTTGAGCCTCTCCCATGAAGTCTTATAAAGTGTTATGTCACGGTGCTCTTATAGAGCACTTGCCTCCTTATTATGACCATCTTAAACATTTGCTCCTCTCCTTCTTCAAGGAATTTTATCTTTGGAACCGATTAGTCTATTACGCTTAATTCGTGCCATAGACACTGTCTATCATGAACGTTATTCCATTTGGAACATTAACAGCTGAAATATGACATTTAGCTTTGGGTCATCAAATGCATCTGACAATATTTTGGAAATGAATTATCACTTGAACTTCAAGTTCACATTTTCTTGTACGAGGATCTAGGTATACTCATAATAATTCATTCCATGTATTACTTTTTTCAGCTGCTCATTTTCTCCCCCTAATATTGGGATCACCAACACAATTCCCAACTTTCTTGGGGAACCCATCTTTGTGCAATGTGACAGCACAATTAAATCATATAGCACATCCATATTTCTACATGGGAATATTTGGTTCCTGACCCTGAACCAATTGTGATGGGGAGAATTTATCATAACTTGTTGGCTAGATGCATACAAGTGCTGTTGTATATTAAATAATATACCTTATACCAAATTTCGATTTGGGAGTTTTATTCTCATAACTAATGGTTTAGTTTAATTGGAGGCATACAATCTCTGCTAATCCAACTTGGATTTAAACCAGCATTATAAAGATAAATCATCATAATATATATCCTGGAACTGTGCTCTAATAATTTGAGCAAACAACCTTGCAAAAACCAAAGTGCAAGTTGATAACAAACGCAAATGTGACCATACAATAGATGTATCTATTAAAATCATATAATAATAAACGGTCCATATGGCAGGTGACTGGGCCCATATATATATCACCTTTTATACGTTCCAAAAATCAGATAATACAATCTCAACCCCGGCTGGTATAGTAATCAATTTATCATGAGAACAAGTCATACATGAGAATTCTCGAAGAATCTCCTTATTCTTCAATTTATGTCAATGTGAATTCTCAAACATTTTTCGCATCATAATTGAACCAGGATGGTCAACCGGTCATGCCAACTAATATTTGTTTCAATAAACCTCTAGTTTACTTATGGCATGTGATTCCATCACGATGCTTATACATTTGTAGTACAAATAGAAGAAAAATCGGGTAACCTTTCATATTTACCCGGTATGAATATAGTAATATGAAGATATTCAATCTTCCTTTTATTTATAGTCTCAATATGCCAACCACTTTGGCTAATATATTTGAAACTCAAAAAGTTCCTTTTTGAGACTTACTACCACCAATGCCATGAATAATTTTATTTATTTCGGTAGTAACAAATTCGCTCTTTCGGAGCTCTCAATAATTTTGTACTACAAGATCTTTTATACCACCATCCAAGTGGTGAATTTTTTCTCCACGGAAAAAATTATCTTATCATTGTCACAATCAAAAATATTATAGACAAGACTCATTTCTTGCTTTACTTTTGCCTTTAATAACTTTTTATAAGGCATGGTAAAATATTTTTGGCGTACCACGTGTACGCGACCAATGACATATTCATGTAACCATATTATTACATTATCTTTATTTCTCTCAAACCTCCCTTAGAGGTGAGTTGTGATATTTATCCAACCATGCATAAGCACATTCTTATGCATAATTTTTATCACATATATATTTCAGCATTTACTTTCAGGAATGAGCCTGCATTTACAATGCTTATCAGAAGTCACATTTTCAACGAATGTACTATAATCATATGAACGTGTCTCGTATTAACAGACCACATTGATACATGTTCCTTCACCTTTGAAGGACCATTTTGAGAACCCTTATCGTTCTCCTTTTTACAATTACCATAATGATGACTGTTATTATTTGATCTTTGGCATGCCCACGTTCATTGGTCAACCACTTGTCTTTATTTAGACTTATTATGCACCGTTTTCACATTCACTTCAAGAATGGAGCAAATCAAGTGGGACAAACTTTATGCCTTTTCATGAAAAATATATTATTTTCATTAGTCATCATTATATCATCAATATGGTGCATTAGGACTCAAACCCAATGCCTTACCCATATAAAGGCGTGCGTGTAAGGCTTGCGTTGGGACTCAAACCCAACTCTTATCATCATGGTGCATCAGGACTCAAACCCGGTATCTTACTCTCGTGGTGCGTTGGGACTTGAACCCACCGTCTTACCCTCAGTTAATGACATAATAGGCTAAAGTGAGCCTTGAACCCATTGATTAGCTCTACCATGATGGCCATCACTCTGGATCAATGGATTTTCTTTACCACCAAATCTTTACATTTTCTGTCTTGTTATTAATTTTCGTTTTACTACACCCATATTCAAATAGGGAGGTGTCATGCCATAGAGTACATCATATTAAACATCTATATTAAAATATACATAAATTTATATATATATTTATTAAAATAGAAAACTGTTAGCTGAAAGAAACAATCCAAGAAGAATATATTGTTTCGTAAAATAAAGAGTTACTAATACTGTTACTAGTATATTCAATTTTCAGAAAGTTAATAAGAAGCAAGAATATCTTGCTCGACAGTTAACATATTCCAATAGGCTAGCTATCTATAGAACATAATGATATCGCCAATGGCCAAGTTCCAGCAAAGTCCCATTACTTCTGATATTTTAAGCCTTTGCTTTTAAAGTCATTAGTTCATATAGTTAGATGAAGAATTCAATGAAGGAAGTAAACAACAACAAGGAAAGAATTAATTAGTTTATCAACTATTCTGATCAAACACATATATCTCAGTGAAACTAAAAGGCCATGAGTATTGTACCAAAATATAAATTATTTCACAGTTTCTAGTGGAACTAAGCTCCAAAGTTAAATAAAGTAAAAATCGTATCAATAGAAATTAGTTGCCGAACTTTTGTGAAATTAAATATTATGCTCTCTAACAAAATAAAGTGATATGATGGAACTTTTTACCTTCTATACTTGCCATGACACGCAGTTGTAATTTTATCAATCTCCTAACTCAACAATAAGTTGTTATCTGGAAATCGCTCTGGAAGTAGTCTCACATTTCCAGGACTAAATATAACTATTTCCTTTTTCTTGCTCGATCAGATCATATCAAGCATATCTCTGTTGGGAAGAAGACAATATCCAACAGAAGTAAATAATCTCAATCTATTAGATACTCGTGCTGATAACGTGTTACGAAACTTAGCTCAAAGTAACAATATAGAACAATAAAATAGACAACAATGTAGAGAGGAAGAGAGGAGAGAATCTTATTTCTTCTATGTATTCAAGTATGTACAATGTGATGTCCAAACCCTCTATTTATAGGATGACATTGAGGTATACAAAGGGATATCATAAACATGGTATTAACTATTTAGATCATGGGGAAAGATCATAGGGAGGTTATGGAGGTGTGGGAGTTACAACTATAATGGTGAGAAGTAGTGGGAGTTATCTACATAATGGAGAAGAGTAGACACTACAAAATAATATTTCATAACATTAATAAATTATTAGTCTCTCTTTCTCTTCTGTTTGGTCTTTTGAGAAGAAAGCAAACTTGGTTTTATTTTCTCGTCAAAATAGCACGGTATAGCCAGTTTTCGGACTGGTCATTCAAAAATAGCCAGCGTTTACTAAATCAATGAAAAATAGCCACTTTTTTGCTGCAACAGAGACCGGTCCAGCATAATATACTGGAGTTCGGTGACCTGTGTATGAACTCCAGCATATTATGTTGCACCGGTATACTTTGCTGGCTCCAGTATAATATACTGGAGACTGGAGCACCAGTGCTCCAAACTCCAGTATATTATGCTGGAGTTCCGGTATACTTGCTGGAACTCCAGTATATTATCCTGGAGTTCTAGGATAAGTATGCTGGAACTCCAGCATATTATGCTGGAGTTCCAGCATACTTATCCTAGAACTCTAGTATAATATACTGGAGTTCAAGTATACTTATGCTGGAACTCCAGCATAATATACTGGCGTATTTTTCGGGGTTTTGAACAGTATTTTCGCTCAGATTTATCTTTACATGAAAAGTGGCTAAATTTCAATTACTTTTGAAACTGGACTATTTTTGAACGACCAATTGTAAATCTGGCTATTTTTAAATTTCACCCTATTTTCTCTATTCTTTTTTCGCAGGCCATTAAAAGAATTGAAAGTAAATCATCTAGACATTTTATCTTTTTTTTTCTTTTCTCCTCTTCATCATATTGTGTCTTCTGTATGAGCCTAATCATGCCTTTTTAAATTATTTTTTTTTGGTGAAGAAAAAACTTTATTAATTTATCACCACTGTCCAATTACATGCTTTCGTTCTCAGTTCTTCTTTCAATCCCTATCTATCTCTTCCTCTTTATATACTTTATCTAACACTTTTCCTTTTTAAAATTTCCTTATGGCAAAACATGATTTATCACCTAAACCAAATCATAACGAAAGGTAATTAGTAGGGGTGAAAAAAAGGGGGGGGAAATTGGATGGATGTGATCATCCACCTGCTAGCTACAACACAGCCAACGTAGAAAAGGAATAGCAAAGTCATGCTATGAATAGTTGTATAATTATGTAAAAGTTCATTTGAGTTGTTGATTAGTAAATGGAGCTTTCAGTATACCAATATTCCATTACCTAACTAGTCAAGCACCTCTTATAAGTCCATAAAACTTCTGAAAAGATCAATTAGTATTAAAGTTTTTCTTTTTGGCTTTCATGATATTATAATTAAGATAAGGAAAGAGGAGCCTTGGAGCGATGATAAATGTCACGACCCAAAATCCATTAAGGGACGTGATGGCGCCGGACACCGCTGTCAGGCAAGCCAACCAAATACTTAATTAAACTCCAATTTTAACAATTTTGAAAACCAAGATTTTCCTTTAAATTTCATAAGTAAAAAGATATAACTGCTTCAATTCAAATTAAATACTAGCAATCAATACAAAAATATTTAAAAATCATCCCAGAACCCGGTGTCACAAGTGCATGAGCATCTACTGATAAGGAAATAAAATACAATACAACACCCGTCCGGAATACAGTGGACAGAAAGAAAATAGAATTTGCTGGAAGGGACTTTACTAGCCGCGGGCCGCCTCGAATAATGCAACTCACCTAGTCCCCGAATCATCCGTGCTGCTATGCCCAGTGCGCTGCTAGAGATAAATATACATGTGCAACAAAAATACACAGAAGTATAGTATGAGTACGTAAACAACGTGTACTCAATGAGTATCCCATCTAATCTCGAAGAAGTAGAGTGTCACGACCCCAACCCCGATCGTGATGGCGCCCAACACAATGCTAGGCAAGCCCGACCAATTCAGCACTCTCAATCCCTCATATAGAGTTCATTACCAACTAACAGGGTTTAAATACCAAATTAACATGAATAGAAATTTGCAACAGAAGATAAAATGTGCGGAAATCAAGGTAACATCACTACATAGCCCACCGATCCGGTGTCACGAGTCAAGAGCCTCTAATACAAGTCTGAGAAACAGCCTGAACAAGACATAGTCTAAAATACTGAAAGTAAAGAGGGTAGAGGGAGAAATCGGGTCTGCGGACGCCATGCAGCTACCTCGATGACTCCGGTGAAATCTGGACAGCAGAAATAGCTTGAACTACGCCTCAAGGATACCTGTATCTGCACACACGGTGCAGGGAGTAATGTGAGTACTCCGACCCAGTGAGTAATAATAATAAATAATGGCTGACGGAAAGAAATCTCGTAAAAACACTAAGCAGTTCTATACCAAAGCAGTAAGGACATTTAAACAGCAACTAAATGAAGAAGTCAGGAAGAACCCTTTAAACCAGTAATCAACTCGTATACTTTTCACAATAACCGGAATCATAAATATACCGCTGCGGCGTGCAGCCCTATCCGTAATAAATATACCGATGCGGCGTGCAGCCCGATCCAATAACAAATATATCGCTGCGGCGTGCAGCCCGATCCAATAATAATAGTCGACTGCGCTCACTGGGGGTGTGCAGACTCCGGAGGGGCTCCTACAGCCCAAGCGCTATACTGCTGCGGCGTACAGCCCGATCCAAATAATATACTGCTGCGGCGTGTAGCCCGATGCATATAGGTATACTGCTGCGGCGTGCAGCCCGATCCATATATATATATATATACCTTGCTGCGGCATGCAGCCCGATCCATAACATATCAGTCATCCTCACTATTGGGTTCTCAACCCCTCTCAGTCAATATAAACTTCGCCCCTTGGGTATACTAAGATAAGATAGGGATCCCGGCCTACATATTACTCTCATTTTGGTTTAGCTATTTCAAAGCCGGTTCATATTATATTAAACAGTTAGAGACATGACTGAGGGTATAATTTTTAACAAGTAAAGTGAGGTCAATCAGTACAATGCCCCTAAGGGTTCTATAGGTCGGCACAAGGCCCCAAACATGGCAACTAGCCCAGACTATAATGATATTAGTTAAGTCTCAGTCAAAAATACAGTAGAAACATCAATCGGGATGGACCAAGTCCGAATCCCCAGTAGTAATGGACCCCACGCACAACATGCAGCGTGTGTCTCACCTCAATATAGCACTACGTTGTACAAATCCGGGGTTTCAAACCCTCAGGACTTCATTTATAACCATTACTCACCTCAAGTCGGCCAAAATCCTAGCTCGCTATGCCCTTGCCTTGAAAATTAACCTCCTCGCGCGTCGAATCTGGCCAAAACCACAACGAATACGTTACAATAGGCTAAGGGAATATAACCCAATCGAAAAGACTCGAAAAACATCGAAATTCACGAAATTGGCAAAACCCGAGCCACGGGCCCACTTCCCGAAAAATCAGAAAATTAACATCACCGGATTCCTTATCTCGCCACGAGTCTATACATATCAAAATTACCAAAATCGGAGTCCATTTGACCCCTCAAATTCCACTTTGAAATACCAAATTCCCAAGCCCTAGCTTTACCCTCTTTTGATGAATTTCCACAAATTTCCACGTTAATTCTACCATTAAATCACGTATTTAGGTCAAGGAACTCACCTCCAATCACACCTAGTCGAAATCCCCTTCAATTTCTATCCAAGAGCTCTCAAGGTCGATAAAAAATGGTGGAAATGAACTTAAGCTCGCGGAACAAAATGAGCTTTAAAACCCTTCTCTGAACAGTGATTCACGCATCTGCGGTTTCTTTACCGCATTTGCGGCTACCGCTTCTGCGGTTAGACCTCCGCTTCTGCAGATCTTCATTAAGTCCACGACTTCTGCGGTCATCTCTCCGCATTTGCAGATCCCGCTTCTGCGGATACCTGTCTGCTTCTGCGGAAATACCAAGGCCACGCCAATTCGCTTCTGCGACTCATCTACCGCATCTGCGGCATCGCAGATGCGGCCCCAAGCCCGCACCTGCGGAAACGGCAAACCTTCCAAGAACTCGCACCTGCCTACCTTCCTTCCGCACCTGTGCAACCGCATCTGCGGTACCTTTTTTTGCAGATGCGGAAATACCAGAAACCAGGCACACCAGCAATCTCACAAGTCCAAATTTCATCCCGATGGCCATCCGAAATCACCCCGAGGCCCCCGGGACCTCAACCTAAAGTGTCAACCCATCCTAAAACATCATTCAAACTTGCTGCAATCATCAAAACTCCACAATTAACACCAAAACCCTAAAATTACATCGGATTCAAGCCTAAGTTCTTCCAAAACATCCGAATTACGCATTTGATCAAAAACCTGACCAAAACACCTCCGAATGATCTGAAATTTTATACACACATCCAAAATCACCTAACGAAGCTACAACAACTCTCGGAATCCCATTCCGACCCTCGGATCAAAATCTCACCTAACAACCGGAATTCGCCAAAATACTAACTTCGCCAGTTCAAGCCTAATTCTACACCGGGCCTCCAAAGTCAATTCCGATCACACTCCTAAGTCACAAATCATCCCCCGAAGCTAACCAAATCACCGGAAATCACATCCGAGCCCTCTAACTCACAAGTCAACATCCGGTTGACTTTTCTAATACAAACCTTCCTTAAAGAGACTATGTGTCTCATTTCCATCCAAAACCAATCCAAATCGACTCATTCACTCAAGACTCTTATAATAAAACATAAGGAAACAGAAAATGGGGGAACCGGGGCGGTAACTCACGTGATGACGGGCCGGGTCGTCACAAAAGCCCTAACTCTACCCATTTCCCCCAATTTCTACCCTAAATATCATGTTTTAGGCTTAGGAATTCAACAAATGTTGATGGAAAATGAAGAAAACGAGTTAAGATTTACTAACCCAAGAAGTTTTGGTGAAAGGGAGCTTCAATGGACGCTTAGAAACCTTGGAGAAGAAGAAGTTCGTATGTTTTTATGAAAAATTCGCGACTACACTGTTTCTGAAAATTAAATATAACTGGGCAAAATTTGCCCTTCGCGTTCGCGGAAAGAGAGTCGCGTTCGCGAAGGGTTGACTCAACAGAACATCGCGTTCGCGATGGGGTCTAGGATTTGTTCTACGCGAACGCGTTGAAGGGAGCCCTATAAACTACGCGAACGCGAGGCTATAGATGCGAACGCGATGAGTAAAATGGAGGCTAAGTTTTCACAGTCAAAAGACTCTACGCGAACGCGAGTCAGTAGTGCGAACGCGATGAAGGGAAAAATCATAGCTTTGCGAACGCGAATGAGGTGTCGCGAACGCGAAGAAGGAACTGGGTCTGCAACAGCTGAAGAATTTCTGCAACTTTCCTAAGTTTGAAACCACTCCGAAACACCTTCGAAACACTCCCGAGCCCTCGGGGCTCCTAACTAAACACACACACTAACTCAACAACATCCTACGAACTTAACCGTGCGATCAAATCGCCAAAATAACATCAAAAACAATGAATCAAACCTCAAAATCACTAGTTTTTCCTCAAACTTAATAAACTTTCAAATTTAGAGTTTTAAGTCCAAAACACGTCAAACGACGTCCATTTTCAACCGAACTTTACAGAAAGCGCTTAAACCATATATAAGACTTGTATCGGGCGCCGAAACCAAAATACGGGCCCGATACCATAATATTTTAATCAAATCTCATTTCCAATTTCCTTAATTATTTCCAGAAAATAATTTCACACAAAAATTCATTTTTCGGGCTTGGGACCTCAGAATTCGATTCCGGGCATACGCCCAAGACCCATATTTCCTACGGACCCTCCGGGACCGTCAAATCACGGGTCCGGGCCCGTTTGCCCAAAAATATTGACCGAAGTCAAATTTAATCAATTAAATATCAAAATTTAGCATTTTTCTCACAGAATTCATATTTAAGCTTTCCGGCTACGCGCCGGACTGCACACGCAAATCCAGGCAACCCTAAATGAGGTTTTCAAGGCCTCGGAAGCACGGAATGAGTAAGAAAATAGGTGATGACCTTTTGGGTCGTCACATTCTCCACCTCTAAAACAACCGTTCGTCCTTAAATGGACAAAAGAAAGAAGTGCCTGAGTCGGGGAAAAGATGAGGATAACGACTCCGCATGTCGGACTCGGACTCCCAAGTCGATGCCTCAGGAGGCTAACCTCTCCACTGAACACGAACAGAAGGAAAACTCTTGGATCTCAACTGACAAACCTGCCGGTCCAGAATAGCTACCGGCTCCTGCTCATAGGACAAAATCCTTGTCCAACTGGACAGTGCTGAAGTCTAACACGTGAGCTGGATCGCCGTGATACCTCTGAAGCATGGATACATGAAAAACTGGATGCACGGCTGATAAGCTAGGCGGCAATGCCAGTCTGTAAGCCACCTCTCCCACTCGATCAAGAATCTCAAACGGACCAGTGAACCTAGGGCTAAGCTTGCCCTTCTTCCCAAATCTCATCACGCCCTTCATAGGCGATACTCGGAGCAATACCCGCTCACCAACCATGAAAGCTACATCTCGAACCTTACGATCTGCATAGCTCTTTTGACTAGACTGAGCTGAACGAAGCCTATCCTAAATGATCTTGACCTTGTCCAAGGCCTCTTGAACCAAATCTGTACCCAACAACCGAGCCTCTCCCGGCTCAAACCATCCAACCGGGGACCGACACCGCCTACCATATAAAGCCTCATAAGGAGCCATCTGGATGCTTGACCGGTAGCTGTTGTTGTAGGCAAACTCCGCTAAAGGCAAGAACTGATCCCACGAACCTCCAAAGTCAATAACACAAGCTCGGAGCATATCCTCCAAAATCTGAATAGTCCGCTCGGACTGGCCGTCCGTCTGGGGATGAAATGCTGTGGTCAACTCAACTCGTGTGCCCAACTCTCACTGAACTGCTCTCCAGAAGCGCGAGGTAAACTGCGTACCCGGTCCGAAATGATAGATACCGGCACACCATGAAGGCGAACAATCTCCCGGATATAGATCTCTGCTAACCTCTCGGATGAATAGGAGACTGCCACACAAATGAAATGCGCTGACTTGGTCAGCCTATCAACAATGACCTAAACTGCATCGAACTTCTTCCGGGTCAACGGAAGTCCAGTAACGAAGTCCATAGTGATCCTCTCCCACTTCCACTCGGGAGCTCAATCCTCTAAAATAAACCACCAGGCCTCTGATGCTCATACTTAACCTGCTGACAATTCAAACACCGCACCACATATGCCACAATATCCTTCTTCATTCTACGCCACCAATAATGCTGCCGCAAATCCTGATACATCTTCGCGGCGCCTGGATGAATAGAGTACCTGGAACTATGGGCCTCCTCTAAAATCAACTCTCGAAGCCCATCCACCTTAGGCACACAAACTCGCCCCTGCAATCTCAAAACTCCATCCGCATCTAAGGTAACCTGCTTGGCATCTCCTCGCTGCACCGTGTCTCTAAGGACACACAAATTGGGATCATCAAACTGCCGATCACGGATACGCTCCAATAATGAAGAACGAGCGACCGTGCAAGCTAATACTCGGCTAGGCTCAGAAATATCCAGCCTCACAAATCGATTGGCCCAAGCCTGAACATCCAAAGCAAGCGGCCTCTGATTGACCTGAATATAAGCAAGACTGCCCATACTAGCTGACTTCCTACTCAACGCATCGGCCACCACATTGGCCTTACCCGGATGATATAAAATGGTGACATCATAATCCTTCAACAATTCCAACCATCTCCTCTGCCTCAAATTCAACTCCTTTTGCTTGAACAAGTACTGAAGACTCTTGTGATCAGTGAACACCTCACACGCCACGCCATACAAATAATGCCTCCAAATCTTTAATGCGTGAACTATGGCTGCCAACTCTAAATCATGCACTGGATAGTTCTTCTCATGAATCTTCAACTACCTCGTAGCATAGGCAATAACCTTGCCATCCTGCATCAACACTGCACCAAGCCTAATACGAGAAGCATCACAATAAACTGT
Source organism: Nicotiana attenuata (assembly GCF_001879085.1). Classification (NCBI taxonomy): domain Eukaryota; kingdom Viridiplantae; phylum Streptophyta; class Magnoliopsida; order Solanales; family Solanaceae; genus Nicotiana; species Nicotiana attenuata. The sequence continues at coordinate 14,956 of NW_017674972.1, forward strand.
ATAAGGCCCTGATCCTGTGGGCAAAACCAACACCGGTGCCGTAGTCAGAGCTGTCTTGAGCTTTTGAAACCTCGCCTCACACCCATCCGACCATCTGAACTGGGCTCCCTTCTGGGTCAATCTGGTCATCGGGGCTGCAATAGATGAAAATCTCTCCACGAACCGTCTGTAGTAGCCTGCCAACCCCAAGAAACTCCGAATCTCTGTAGCTGATGCTGGTCTAGGCCAGTTCTTGACTGCCTCTATCTTCTTTGGGTCCACCTGAATACCCTTAGCTGATACAACGTGACCCAGAAATGCAACTGAACCCAACCAGAATTCACACTTCGAGAACTTAGCATAAAATTGACTATCCCTCAGAGTCTGAAGAACCACTCTGGGGTGCTGCTCGTGCTCCTCATGGATGCGGGAGTATATCAATATATCATCAATGAACACTATCACGAATGAATCCAAATAAGGCCTGAACACTCGGTTCATCAAGTCCATGAAAGCTGCTGGTGCATTTGTCAACCCAAATGACATAACCAAGAAGTCATAATGCCCATACCGAGTGCGGAAAGCTATCTTAGGGACATCGGATGCCCTAATCCTCAAGTGATGGTAACCAGATCGCAAGTCAATCTTGGAAAATACCCTGGCACCCTGAAGCTGGTCGAACAAATCATCAATCCTCGGTAGTGGATACTTATTCTTGACCGTTACTTTGTTCAGTTGCCATCAATACACATTCTCATTGACCCATCCTTCTTCTTGACAAATAACACCGGCGCACCCCAAGGAGACACACTGGGTCTAATGAAACCCTTCTCAAGCAAATCCTGCAACTGCTCTTTTAACTCCTTCAACTCCGGCGGGGCCATATGATATGGCGGAATAGAAATGGGCTGAGTGCCCGGAACCAGATCAATGCAGAAATCAATATCCCTGTCGGGCGGCATACCCGGCAGGTCCGAAGGAAAAACATCAGGGAAATCACAAACAATGGGCACAGAATCGATAGAGGGAACCTCAGCACTGGAATCCCGAACATAAGCTAAATAAGCCAAACACCCCTTCTCGACCATACGCCGAGCCTTCACATATGATATGACACTGCGGGTAGAATGACCTGGAGTCCCTCTCCACTCTAAGTGAGGCATACTCGGTAAAGCTAAGGTCACAGTCTTGGCATGGTAGTCCAAGATAGCGTGATAGGGTGATAACCAATCCATCCCTAATATGATATAAAAGTCGACCATATCTAAAAGCAATAGATCTACACGAGTCTCCAGACCCCCAATCACCTCAACACAAGAGCGATGGACTCGATCGACCACAATGGAATCACCCACTGGCGTAGACACATAAACAGGAATACCCAATGCATCACTAGGCATGATCAAATACGGGGCAAAATAGGATGACACATACGAATACGTAGACCCCGGATCAAACAACACTGAAGCATCTCTATCGCAAACCAGAACCGTACCTGTAATGACTGCATCTGAAGCCTCTGCCTCAGGCCTAGCCTGAAGAGCATAACATCGGGGCTGGGCCCCACCACTCTAATCTACCTCCCTGGGACGGCCTGCTGCTGGCTGGCCTCCACCTCTAGCGGTCTGAGCTCCACCTCTATGACCTCTACCTCCACCTCTGGCACCTCTACCCCCACCTCTAGCTGGCTGGGCGGGCTGTGGGTTAGCTGGTGCCTGAACCATGGCACGAGAACCCTGGTGCTGAGAACTGCTCGGTGCTCGAGGGCAAAATCTAGCAATATGACCCGTGTCACCACAAGTGTAACAAGTCCTCGGCTGTTGAGTCTGCTGGCCCTGTCGACCTGAATGACCACCACGGAAACTCTGAAGCGGCGGCGCACTGATAGGAGCTGGCGGTGCACTGAATGGGTGCTGATCAGAATAATGCCCACGGAAACCACGATCACCTAAAGGCACCCTGAGAAACCTGGAGAGCTGACAGGAAAGGCCTAGAAGGCTGAACCCTATCGTAAGAATCTCTGCCTCCAGATGAGGCACCACTGAATCGGCCTGACTAACGGGGTCTCTTGTCTGCTCTATGACCACCCCCTGTGGCAATACCATCTCGATCCTCCGGGCCACATTGGCCGCCTCCTGAAATGTAATATCACTCCCCGCCTCTCTGGCCATCTGGAGATGAATAGGCTGGATGAGTCCATCAATAAATCGTCTCATCCTCTCCCTCTCAGTGGGGAGTATAACAGTAGCATGGCGAGCCAACTCAATAAACCTGGTCTCGTACTAGGTGACTGACATGGACCCCTAATGTAGACGCTCAAACTGCCTCCGATAGGCCTCACGCTGTGTGATAGGGAGAAACTTCTCCAGAAATGTATGCGTGAACTGATCCCAGGTCAAGGCTAGAGACCCTGCTGGTCTAGCTAAACAGAAATCCCTCCACCAAGTCTTGGCGGATCCACATAGGCGAAATGCAGCAAAGTCCACTCTATTGGACTCAACAATACCCATGTTCCGAAGAACCTCGTGGCAGCTGTCCAAATAATCCTGAGGATCCTCGGTAGATGCACCCCTGAAGGTAGTAGTAAAGAGTTTGGTGAACCTATCCAACCTCCATAAAGCATCGGCAGACATAGCTGCCCTATCACCGGCCTGGGCTACCACACCCGGCTGAGCTGCTCCAACTGGCTGAACTGCTGGAGTCTGAATCGGGGGAACTCCCTGCTCCGGAGTACGAGTAGCAGGAGTCTGGGTCCCTCCTCCAGCCTGAGAGACGGCTGGTGCAACAGGAAGCAAACCCGCTCGAGTAACACTCTCCATGAGGCCCACCAATCGGACTAGAGCGTCCTGAAGAACTGGGGTAGCAATAAACCCCTCTGGGACCTGAGCTGGGCCAACCGGAACTGCTGGGGTTGGGGTTGGGGTCGGAACCTCCTCGTCAATGTCAACCTGAGGCTCCGCCACTGGTGCTGCTGCTCGGGGTTGAGCTCTGCCCCTACCTCGGCCTCTAGCACGGCCTCATCCTCTGCCCCTAGCGGGAGCTGCCTGGGGCTCAGACTGCTGATCGGAAGATGAAGAAGCACGTGTTCTCGCCATCCGTGAAAGAACAGAGTAGAAATTCAATTAGCATTGAGAAACCCAACCGCACGACAAGAAAGAACAATTGTGAAGCTTTTCCTAATTCGGTAGCCTCTGGGGAATAAATACATATGTCTCCGTACCGATCCCTCAGACTCTACTAAGCTTGTCCGTGAGTTGTGAGACCTATGCAACCTAGAGCTCTGATACCAACTTGTCACGACCCGGATTTTTCACCCTCGGGAGTCGTGATGGCGCCTACTAATGAGAGCTAGGTAAGCCAAATTAAATTACTTGTCCATTAATAAGCTAATCCATTTTTAACAATTTACGACAATAAAACAAAGCAACAAAAATTAATAATAAGCGGAAGTCTTAACATTTTATAAAACTGAATAAAAATGCGAAAAATTCACATAAGCCTCTACCCCAGACTGGTGTCACAATACTCACGAACTACTAAGAATACTAAATACAATCGTCTGAAAGAGAACATAAACTGTTTATCTCGAATACAATGAGATAACCGACTAAAATAAAGGAAAGAGGAGACGTCGGGCCTGCGGACGCCTGCAGGGATACCTCGATGTCTCGCTGGACTGAAGGCCTGCTCCCACACTACTGCTGCTGCTGCCCGAAACCTGGATCTGTGCAAAATAGCACAGAGTGTAGCATCAGCACAACCGACCCCATGTGCTGGTAAGTGCCTAGCCTAACCGAGGCGAAGTAGTGACGAGGCTAGACTGGACTACCACATAAACCTGTGCAATTATATATATACAACGGAATCGAAATACAAGGCAAGTAAAACAATGTGGGAGGGGAAGCATGCTGTGGGGAGATAACAGTTTCAAATATAAATGGACTAACACTAAGGAAAAGCACAACTGATACAACAATAAAGAACAGAGATCAACAAATGCACGGCATCACCCTTCGTGCTTTTACTCTCAACCTCACCAAGCAATAATATAAACAAACGTGCACGGCATCACCCTTCGTGCTTTTACTCTCATCCTCACCAAGCAATAATATAAACAAACGTGCAAGGCATCACCCTTCGTGCTTTTACTCTCATTCCTCACATATAATCAATAGAATAGGCACGGAATGGCACATCGTGCGGCACGGCATCACCCTTCGTGCTTTACACTCTTTCCTCACAAGAAACAAACAATGCACAACATCACCTTTCGTGCTTTAACACTCTTCCTCACCCAAACAACAATCACAAACAAGGGCAAGGGAATAATAAAACAAGAATAGAAGTCCCGGTAAGGGTACACAAACAACAATTTAAAAACCCGGCAAGGGTACAACATCAATAACTAACAACGTCCCGGCAAGGGAATAAATCATTAACTCTTTTCTTTCCTTCAATTTCATCTCATAGTTTACACTATCACTTGAGCCAACGCTCCAAAGAGTTACTTATCTCGTATACCTTCACAATTTGTATTTCAACCCGAGCCAACGCTCCACGAAGTTTCAAGATCACAATTTCTTTCACAAGGTCTTTACAACATATAGAAGTCATCAATTAAGCATGGAAGGCATACCAACAACCAAACTATTCGCAAAATAAGGACTCACAGTCATACTAGACACCAATGTATAGATACTCGTCACCATGCCTAGACATCGTACTCGACAATTAGCAAGTATTAAATAAGACTCAACTCCTATTCCCTCAAGCTAGTGTTAAACCAAACACTTACCTCAACTTCCACGGCCAAATCAATCCACAACAACCGCTTTCCCTCTCGAATTCGGCTCCAACTCAATCAAATCTATACAATAATGACTTCATAATATCAATATATGCTAAACAAATCAAACCCAATGTCTAATTATAGATTTCCAAGCTTTCTTTCCAAAAATTCCAAAATCGCCCCTGGGCCCGCTTGGTCAAAACACAAGGTTCGGTCCAAAATCAAATCCCCCATTCATCCACGAGCCCGAATATATAATTTGTTCTCAAATTCGACCCCAAAACGAGGTCTAAATCAAGAAAAAGTAAAAGGCCCTAACTCTACCCATTTCCCCCAATTTCTACCCTAAATTTCATGTTTTAGGCTTAGGAATTCAACAAATATTGATGAAAAATGAAGAAAACGAGTTAAGATTTACTAACCCAAGAAGTTTTGGTGAAAGGGAGCTTCAATGGACGCTTAGAAACCTGGAGAAGAAGAAGTTCGTATGTTTTTATGAAAAATTCGCGAGTACACTATTTCTGAAAATTAAATATAACTGCGCAAAATTTGCCCTTCGCGTTCGCGGAAAGAGAGTCGCGTTCGCGAAGGGTTGACTCAACAGAACATCGCGTTCGGGATGGGGGAGGACGCGAACGCAAAGAGAAAAGGCTGGGGGGGGGGGTTCCAGGATTTGGTCTACGCGAACGCGTGCACACTTACGCGAACGCGTTGAAGGGAGCCCTATAAACTACGCGAACGCGAGGCTATAGATGCGAACGCGATGAGTAAAATGGAGGCTAAGTCTTCAGAGTCAAAAGACTCTACGCGAACGCGAGTCAGTAGTGGGAACGCGATGAAGGGAAAAATCAGAGCTTCGCGAACGCGAAGAAGGAACTGGGTTTGCAACAGCTGAAGTATTTCTGCAACTTTCCTAAGTTTGAAACCACCCCGAAACACCTCCGAAACACTCCCGAGCCCGCGGGGCTCCTAACCAAACACGCACACTAACTCAACAACATCCTACGAACTCAACCGTGCGATCAAATCGCCAAAATAACATAAAAAACAATGAATCAAACCTCAAAATCACTAGTTTTTCCTCAAACTTCATAAACTTTCAAATTTAGAGTTTTAAGTCCGAAACACGTCAAACGACGTCCGTTTTCAACCGAACTTTATAGAAAGCGCTTAAACCATATATAAGACTTGTACCGGGCGTCGGAACCAAAATACGGGCCCGATACCATAGTCTTTTAATCAAATCTCATTTTCAATTTCTTTAATTATTTCCAGAAAATAATTTCACACAAAAATTCATTTCTCGGGCTTGGGACCTCGGAATTCGATTCCGGGCATATGCCCAAGTCCCATATTTTCCTACGGACTCTTTGGGACCGTCATCACGGGTCCGGGCCCGTTTGCCCAAAATGTTGACCGAAGTCAAATTTAATCAATTAATATCAAAATTTAGAATTTTTCTCACAGAATTCATATTTAATCTTTCCGGATACGCGCCCGGACTGCACACACAAATCGAGGCAACCCTAAATGAGGTTTTCAAGGCCTCGGAAGTACGGAATGAGTAAGAAAACAGGTGATGACCCTTTGGATCGTCACATGAACCAATTAGCCATGATACATTAATTTGATCGTTTCATAGTTGATAACTGCAAAAATATTTACTTCGCTGGTTATGAGATCACTGCTGTTGCGGCCACATGGTGTCTCATGCTTTTGACTACAAATCCAAATTGGCAACAACGTATCCGTGCTGAGGTCCTACAAATTTGTAAGGGTCGAATTCTTGATGTTGACATAATTCGAAAGATGAAATAGGTACTTAATTATAAAGGTTAGTTTCATAAATTAATATTGAACTAACGGCCTGTTTGGTCGATTGGTCGAACTTCCAAAACCAGCTTTAGCTTGAAATATGTTTTTGTCAAAATACTTTTCGAAAAAGTTATTTTTGGAGAGTAGTACTTTGTGTTTCTCTAATCAATTTTGTTTGAAAAATAGAATTGTCAATATTAAAGTAGTAACTTGTGCTTGGCCAAGGTTTCAGAAGTGCTTGTAGAGTAAAGCCGCTTCTTTCAGCTTCTCATAAAATAATTATTTATCCCCTAACAGCTTAGCCAAACACCTAAAATTTCTAAAATAAGCTTTTTTTTTTTTTTTTTTTAAAAGTGCACTTTTAGCTTGCCTAAAACTTGGCCAAACATGCTATTAGAGTCTTAAGTTTGCTTCGTATGGAATACCTTGTTTCCAAGTTTTAAGCAACCCACTTGATATCTTTTCTCATTTTGCCCTTGCTTTGCCTCTGCAGTTGATTCTTATAATTATTGTTGCTTAATTTTATGTTTCTCCCTGTCATGTCTTGGACGATTTGGAAGTGACATGCACATGAAGTTAAATTAGATATAAATACAACCTATCATTTCATATGTTCATACCATTTCTATTAGCAGAACACAAAAAGATAATCTGCGATGCGCGTACAATTTTATGCAATTGTTAAAAAGGTGAATTATGTTCTTCAGCTGCTACTATCATGCCATTTACAATTGAAGGAAAATATATTTGGGGTACTTAACTCTCACTTTACCTCGAAACGAAAAAGGTGGATAAAAACTAAATAGAGAAGACATAAGAGGACAACAGTGATCAAAGACACTTTGAAACCAAAATAAAGAGATTATGACCAAAAAACAAAGAAATTAAAGGCATAAATAAGAGGGAGAAATAAGAAGATACGCAATATAGAGAATGAAGAGGGATAATCACATTCGCAGCTTCCATGAGGAAGAGAATCGCAGCTTCTAGTGTGTTTACACATAATCAGAGAGAACCCGATCAAGAAGCATCCAAGATCACAACATGCGGTGGTTGTGCAATTTTTAGGTTAGGACACGTTTCATTAGATAGTCGAAATAGCAAAATGCCTCGGATACGAATTTAATTTCATTAAGCAGATACAGCGAAACTCTCGGCTTACACTATGGATACATTGACTTGTTGAAAGCAAATATTGTGAAAAGGGGTCGATTCGAAATAATTTAGGCTTCTATCTACTGCTTCCACAACAGATACGTCGACTTGTTGATGACTAATAGTAGTGGGTAAAAGTGATCGATTCGGAATAATTTAAAACTTCAATTAATATTTCCATGTTGTGCTGCATGAATCAGCCTGGAATAAATTGAGGGGGGAAGAAGCAAAGACTTCCATTGTTTCTTTGTTTATTTTCATTCTTACTTTGCCTCTTCTGATGTGTGTAAGATTCTGATGCTAATATTAATGTTAGTCAAAATTTCATATAGAACATGATTTGTTGTGCGGAGAGATTAAATTGTTCTGGTCATAGATTATTTATATTCAATCTTCAACAGTTGCTTAATTTATGCATTAGGAAAATGTCTGTGGGGAAATTATGATGTGCATTAGGAAAATGTCCATGGAGAATTATGATATTTTCATATCAAATGCTTCTCCAACTATTTTTGACTAAGGATTATTTATGGTCAGTATATATTTGAGGCAGATTCCTCATAAATTTACAATACACGCACATGTACTACCATGGGAAGCTGCTAAGGATCTTTTTATTTGTTGTACTTTTTCTTAGAATAGTTTTGGGGTTCATAGCGAGTTACAACTTTTCTGTTTCTTTAGCAGAAAGCTGTCCTTTTTCTCCTAATAGACAATCTTTTTGTTACTACTAAAATCTTGATTATGTGATATTTACCTACAGATATAACTGACAACGACAGAAAGAGCTTGGTGTGTTCATCCTGGTGAGTGTTATCATCTCATTATTCACATGTATACGACAGTTTTCGATTATCAATTGTTAGGAATTTCGAGGATTCTTTGCTATCGAGTTGAGTTTTTTCCTTTTTTATTTTGTTGGTAGGTTCAAAAAGCTATTCAGTATCCAAAACCTATTGGTACTTTATATGAATGTAAAAATCTTACTGTTCTGGATATAAAAAACATTTTGGTTGTTATTAGATCATATATTCATATTAAAGCTAAGCATATGATTCTTTAATTTTCCTTGCCTTTTGCTACTTTAATAAGACATTATTAAAAGAGATATGAATAGTTATAAAAAAACTTTTGCCTGTGCAATCAATGAGAGCTATAAATTCTCTTAGCAGGGAGTCCACTATTTGCGAAGGATATTGATCTGCTGACAATATCAGTTCTATCGAGCTATTATCTACTATGAGTTATTCAGCGAAGAGTTTCGACATGCTTGCACATGTACGCTTCGCTTTGAGCGAGACTTTCGACATGTCTGCTTCAAATCTTTTTAAAGAAGTTTGAGGGCAATTCAGTCATTTCACAGCAGTTCTATACGTGTCCTTTTGTATGCTCCCCAGATACTATGTGTAGCTTTTAAGCTACTCCCACATGTACGCTTCGCTTTTCTTCTCTTCTAATAGTATATCGTATACAATGGAGTTACAGAGCTTACTCAGATTTTCTACTGTCTTTTCAAATCTCTTCAACTTGCAGGTAAATTTCTTACTCTTTAAAATTAATTTTGTTGCTATCTATGTGTTTTTTCTCCTTTTTTTGTTCCAATTTGTTTCAACCCACATACAATTCTTTTTATATCAATGGCAATGGAAGTTTATCGCAAATTCATGAAAATAAACTGAATTAAAGACAGATTTTGTCTATATTCAAGAAGATCCGAAAATTTTCGAGTTAGGGTTTTGATGAATGAAATTGGGGGAACGTTCTTTGTTTTTTTGTTCTTTTATTTTTGTGGAGATGAATTGAAATCCAGAGTTCAGCTTTGAGTATTCATTTCTTTCAAAACTTGTATTGCAAATGTTTGTCTTCTCGCTCTAAAGTATAGCTGCAGGTACTTTTTTTTTTCTTGGTTCTTCCTTTTCTTTGGGTCATTATTGTTAGCTTTGAAATTTAATGGTTCCTGATATTTTTTTTCTCTCATTTTTTCTCTTTTTTTCCCTTTTGTATTCTTTTGGCTAATTCTGAAGTTAGCGGCTATTGCAGGTTCTCTTCATCTGTTTCTTCTATGATTTTTCCCAAATCCCTTTCCCTTCTCTAAACTCTAACCTTGCTGAGTTTTGAAGTTCCGTGCTTTTTTGGGCACTTCACATACTTGTTAATTTTGCAATAAGATTGCTAATCATAATATTGTTAATCATAATTTTGCAATTTGAGGGCTGTTATAATGGTGAAGCAACAATTCTAAAGCTCTTATCAAAGAAGTGTCTTAAAATTTTTACTGTCTTAATAATTTTTTTTAATAGCCTTTTAGTATTAAATGGCAATTGAGAGTCAAAAACAATGAGCCCAATGACCAACTTGATTTTGATTAAAGAAACACAGTACGTACTTTCATTGATAAATTTCTGATGTCCTAGGTATTTTCACCCACTAATGTGGTTGAAAATCTTGACTTTTGATGTGGAAGTTTTTAATTATTAAATAGTAGTCTACTCCCAAGTTTAATATATGTTTTGCTGATGTGTTTTCTTCCTGTTAAATGACTTTGATGATCTATCTTTGCATCAATGATTACTGTGAGTATATTTGTTAGATGTTACTTCTTATAAAAAGGTCTGTGGTAATTAGTTTTCTTAATTTCTTGAAATGGTTGATGCATAGGGCACTATGGTTGTGTTGATGAACAATGCACTTTATTTGAAAAGAATTTTTGTTCACCTCTGTCTAATTTTCCCCCTTGACCTATACCCGGATTCCCAACTACACACTTTTTCTTTGCGGGAATCCAATTTTCTTTCATGTGTTACAAGAGGTGATCTATATAATGAGAATGACTGATGGATGTATACCTACGTACAATGACGTTTAGAGTAATGATAATAGACTGGATACATGTCAAATTTTAGATAGCGAATCTAACCATTATGGTCCCTATAGGCAGCATGCTGGACTATTATGAAGCAAACAAGCTTGACCTTAATAAAGTGAATATTTTTACTTGCTAAGAGTAATAAGAGAATATACAACGGATTATAAAATCATTAAAATTGGATTTAGTCATTAGATTCATCTAATTATAAATGAAAGATAAAGTTCCTTATGAATCTTAAGAGGATAGTTGAAGTATAGAGTGACTAATGTCATCAGGGACAACCAAATCGGCAAATGACCGCCACCATCCCATATTTTGTCAACAACAGAAAGTACTCTTTTTTTGTTCACCATCTGCTACATCCCATAGTATCAAGAGCCTAGATACGATAAAAAAAGAACAAGTGTCTCAATTTTCATGATGCGAGCAGACAAAGCAAACACAATCTCTAGATTTAAGATTGAATTAATCATCGATTGGTTCATGAACTAACAAAGCTGATTGTAATTACTTTTTAGGGGCTCTTTTCATTGCTTCACTTTTTTTCTTGCTCCATGTGTCCGCATCACATATGAAGGTAGATGTAGCTGTCCACCCATGCCACAATTGAAGATAGAAAAACGGGATACCTATAAATATACGTAAGTAAAAGAAACAGACTATGGGAAATAGAAAACTAAAGAGAGAAATGTACAATATTATTGTATCCTGCGTCCATGTCCATTTTAACGGATCCAACATTGGCTTGTCGGGTATCACTGTGTCTGGACTGCTGGCAACACAAAGATAAACAAAACATTGAGGAATTGTTCTTAAATATGGAAGCTCACTATTTCAAACCAAGCTTATCAACCAATGAAGCTTTTAGATGAGTCATATAGCTCTTAAAGGAAAAAAAATGTTACCCACAGTTTTTTGAACTCTATTGGATGCCAGTGTGATACCTTGGATAACTATATCGTTTGTACGCACTTCCTGGAAAAATCTCACAATTATCATTAACTGGTTGTCACAATTAAAATAAAATAAAAAGCATTGGGCGAAAAGGGAATTAACCATCACTTTGTTTCTTTAGCCAGAGTTCGAACATTATGTACAAAGACATGTTGAATGTTATATGGATTAATTACTAATCAATCATGTCACACGACCCGGATTTCCCACCCTCGGGAGTCGTGATGGCGCCTACTAATGAGAGATAGGAAAGCCTAATTTATTTACTTGTCCATTAATAATCTAATCTATTTTAACAATTTACGACAATAATACAAAAGCAATGAAATTCAATCATAAGCGGAAGTCTTAACATTTTTAAAACTGAATAAAAATGCGAAAAGTTCAACAAAATCCTCCACCCCAGACTGGTGTCACTGTACTCACGAACTGCTAAGATTACTACATACAAACGTCTGAATGAGAACATAAGCTGTTTGTCTCGAACACAATGAGATAACAGGTAAAATAAAGGATAGAGGAGACGCCGGGCCTGCGGACGCTTGCAAGGCTACCTCGGGTCTCGCTGAAATGAAGCCTGCTCCCACACTACTGCTGCTGCTGCTCGAAACCTGGATCTGTGCAAAATAGCACAGAGTGTAGTATCAGCACAACCGACCCCATGTGCTGGTAAGTGTCTAGCCTAACCCCGGCGAAGTAGTGACGAGGCTAGACTGGACCACCACATAAACCTGTGCAGTTATATACGTACAACGGGATCGAAATACAAGACAAGTAAAAAATATGGGAGGGGAGGCATGCTGTGGGGAGATAACTGTATTAACAGTAAATTCAGAGTAACAATCTAAAGGCAACTTAGAATTTACAGCGGACAAGAGACTAATATCCAAAATAAACACACTTGTATCAATAATTGTTGTGGCGCGCAACCCGATCCCAATATATAACAACACTCTTGCAGCGTGCAACCCGATCCATATCGTTTAGCATTGTTGCGGCATGCAACCCAATACACAAATATCATAGTTGCGACGTGCAACCCAATCCATGTCATTTAGCATTGTTGCGGCGCGCAACCCAATCCACAAATATCATTCAATGCACGACATCACCCTTCGTGCTTTAACACTCTTCCTCACCCAATCAACAATCACAAACAAGGGCAAGGGAATAATAAAACAAGAATGGAAGTCCCGGCAAGGGTACACAAACAAACAAATAAAAACCCGGCAAGGGTACAACATCAATAACCAACAACGTCCCGGCAAGGGAATAAATCATTAACTCTTCTCTTTTTTTCACTTTCATCTCAAAGTTTACATTATCACTTGAGCCAATGCTCCAAGGAGTTACTTATCTCATATACCTCCACAATTTGCATTTCAACCCGAACCAATGCTCCACGAAGTTCAAAGATCACAATCTCTTTCACGAGATCTTTACAACATATAGCAGTCATCATTTAAGCATGGAAGGCATAACAACAACCAAACTATTCGTAAAATAAGGACTCACGGTCATGCTAGACACCAATGTATAGATACTCGTCACCATGTCTATACATCGTACTCGACAATTAGCAAGTTACAAATAAGACTCAACTCCTATTCTCTCAAGCTAGGGTTAAACCAAACACTTACCTCGATGCTTTGAACTCAACTCAAGCCTCAACTATAGCTTTACCCCGTGACTCCACCTCCAATCCGCTCGAATCTAGCCACAAATTACTCAATTACTTTAATAAATACTAAATGAATCAATTTGAATGCATAAAAATGAATTTCCCAAAGTTTTTCCCAAAAATTCCAAAATCGCCCCCGGGCCCACGTGGTCAAAACCCGAGGTTCGAACCAAAACCCGGTTACCCATTCTCCCACGAACTCAAATAGGTAATTTGTTTTGAAATCGGACCTCAAATTGAGGTCCAAATCCCCAATTTTTGAAAAACCTAGGTTCTACCCAAAACCCCTAATTTCACCCATGAAAATCCTTAAATGATGTTAATGAATGAAAGAACTGAGTAAAAATTGACTTACAAATGATTTGGAATGAAACTTGTTCTTGAAAAATCGCCTTAGGAGTTGTATTTTGAAAGTGGGGTGAAAAATGGCCTAAAATTCGACTAAGTATGGAAAAATGCAGGCTGCAGATATGGGAATTGCGAATGCGAACCCCGACCAATTATGGGAATTGCGAACAATAGTTCGCATTTGCGAACTCAGACCCAGCTGGAAGACTTCGCATTTGCGACAATTCCATCACTTTTGCGAAAACTCAATCTTCGCATTTGCGAAGTAATGCTTCGCATTTGCGAGCCAAGGCAGGCCTGGGCTGGTTTCGCATTTGCGATCCAGCCTTCGCATTTGCGAGTTCGCATCTGCGAACCAGGCTTCGCAAATACGAAGCCTGCAGGCCTGTTCATACCAAATTTTCCAAAATTCAAAAATGCAATCCGACACCTATCCAAAACTCACCCGAGCCCTCGGGGCTCCATACCAAATATGCACACAACCTCAAAAATATCCTACAGACTTATCCGTGCGATCAAATCGCCAAAATAACATCATATACATCGAATTAAGCCTCAAATTTCATGATTCCTTCCAAATTTTCATAAAACATCAAATTTCCATTTTAAGTCCAAAACACGTCAAACGACGTCCGTTTTCAACCAAACTTTACAGAAAGCGCTTAAACCATATATAAGACTTGTACCGTGCGCCGGAACCAAAATACGGGCCCGATACCATAGTCTTTTAATCAAATTTCATTTTCAATTTCCTTAATTATTTCCAGAAAATAATTTCACACAAAAATTCATTTCTCAGGCCTGGGACCTCGGAATTCGATTCCGCGCATACGCCCAAGTCCCGTATTTTCCTACGGACCCTCCGGGACCGTCAAATCACGGGTCCGGGTTCGTTTACCCAAAATGTTTACCGAAGTCAAATTTATTCAATTTAATATCAAAATTTAGCATTTTTCTCACAGAATTCATATTTAAGCTTTCCGGCTACGCGCCCGGACTATGCACGCAAATCGAGGTAATCCCAAATGAGGTTTTCAAGGCCTCAGAAGCACAGAATAAGTATGAAAACAAGTGATGACCCTTTGGGTCGTCACAAATCAGCAGAAGGCCGTACTAAATTGCCTGCAAAAGCAAGTCAATTAAATGGCTGTCAACCTGGTGGCAAGAAAATGTCAAATTTGAGTAATTCGTATATCACAAATTATTTGATGGGCACAGATATTAAGCAAGCACAAGGCTTTTTTTTAAATTGCGAGACACAAAGTTGAGTTCGATGTCTGATTCATTATTCAATCGGAAAACCACTTCTGTCAAGAGCATAATTCATCATGAATTTCATAATATTGAGTCAAATTTCAAGGTTCTAACTTAATTCTTTTGTCTTTAATGAGAAGTAGTCTAAAATGCTTGAAAAATTCCCTTCGATTTAGTCTAGCGTAAAGAGAGTTGAAAGAATTGACAAGAATTTAAAATCAAGGCCAAAAATGAAAATGACATGCATCTTAGAATACCCCATCTACTCACCTCGGTCTGCAACTATCGGAAAGAAAATGCTATCTGGGATACATTCAAGTTGAATTGATAAGGATGATTTCGGCTAGTTAACCATCGACAGTATAAAAGTTGGCAGAGACTTCCAAACAGCAAGTAGCGTGGAAATAGCTAAGCAATATTTCTAGTAATAACAAAAAATTAGGTATTTTAAAGGGGATAGAAAGCTGAATAAATCTGTCACCACCACTAATTGACAAAAGAGCAACTGCTTACCTAAACCTCAACTCATAGGGTTTTTATGTCAAGTCGTCAAGTCTACCACTTGATTATACTTAATCCTATGAATCAAAAATAATTTGTAACAATTGAAAAAGGGATGAAGAAGAGAAGAGAAAGAGAACATTGAGGGAAACACCGATTGAGAAAGAACACTAAGATGGCAGAGGAGGAGGATATGCAGTGGCTGCAAAATTGAAAGACACATAAGCATAATATATTGGTTTATAGGTAAATGGACGCAAATACCCTCAACTTCAACTTTATTGACCTGATCACAAGTGAAGGTATTAAACAACACGGATGATTATAGTGAGTGTTTTACATATCTTTTGTTATAGAAATCGTATAACAGATCTTATGAACACTTGCGCTCATAAAACACTTGTCCTTCAAAAGCCAGTTTTAAAGGAGAGAATATCAACTGAGTCGGCTTATCTATACGCTTTACAAACAAGAAACAAGGGGCATGTACTCATTTTCACATAAGGGTTGGGCACAGTTTCCTCCACCTTCATATCACATAATCATACAACTCTATCACGAGTTCTGCATTCCTTTCTCATTCCAAATACATTGGACTGGGAGAAAAAAATCTCAGTGTCATCAGTCCCTCCTACCTTTTCTCGCACCAAAAATATCACGAGATTTAACCTCATTTTCACTTCGTGCACTCATGCACAATCTGGCGTAATCCACCGTCCATTGAGATAGAACGATTAAGACATTCACATACATTATACTTTTACAAATTAGTTAAACATATTTACAGGCTATTGGCCTCCCACAAGGCAAAAAGAGATTTTGAATCACTAAAATGCCTCCCACTCTATATCCAAAGTTGATTTACCAGTGGATGTTACAAGAACTTTTTGTACTGAGCTAAGCTGTCCAAATGTACAATTCACTAGCGATCAACCTCCGGGGAATCATTCAGGAAATGGAAGAGAAAAGAATGTGTTCCGGTCCTGCTCGCAACATAAAAGAGAGAGAGAGGTGAGGGCGCTAGGGAATTAGGAATCTGAAATGAACAAACATGAATACATACTAATACGAATTTGCAGAGTGGAGTACCTACAAATAAGAGAACTCCTAGGTGCCAGCAGTGATGTAAGAGAGCAGTTTCCTGTTGATCGATGTGTGCGCACTAGCAAGAGCTCATCTTGTCACATCCACATAATTTGCTGAGCAAAAGTAATCATTGTCCTGCCACCATGTAATCTGCTCCTATTTAGAATCCGAATCAATACTTAGATACAGTCTTGGTCTTACAGAACGACGTTGATGAGGAAATATAAAAGGACTATCTGATCGTTCTCTACTGCTCTTAGTTGGTCTGCTGTCATTCATACCAAGAAGCAATGTGTGACGACCCGACCCGTCGTCACGTGAGTTACCACTCCGTTTTCCCCATTTTCTGCTTCTTTATGCTTCGTTATCCGTGTCTTGTGTGATCGAGTTGGTTTGGAGAAGTTTTGGTAAGAAATGAGACACTTAGTCTCTTTAAGGAAGGCTTAGTTTGGAAAAGTCAACCAGATGTTGACTTAGGTGTTAGAGGGCTCGGATATGATTTTCGATGGTTCGATTAGTTTCGGGGGATGATTTGTGACTTAGGATTGTGATCGGAATTGTTTTTGGAGGTCCGGTGAAGAATTGGGCTTGAATTGGCGAAGCTAGTATTTTGGCGGATTCCGGTTGATAGGTGAGATTTTGATCCGAGGGTCCGAATGGAATTCCAAGAGTTGCAGTAGCTCCGTTAGGTGATTTGGGATGTGTGTGCAAAATTTCAGACCATTCGAAGGTGATTTGGTTAGGTTTTGATCGAATGTGTGTTTCGGGAGTTTTTGAAGAACTTAGGCTTGAATTCGATGAGAAATGATGGTTTTAGTGTTGTTTGAGGTGTTTTAATTATTGGAACAAGTTTGAATGATGTTATAGGAGGTGTTGGTGTTTTTGATTGAGGTCCCGGGGGCCTCGGGGTGATTTCGGATGGCTAACGGGAAGTTTTGGACTTGAAAGATTCTAAATCCACTGCTGCTTCTGGTATTTTCGCTTCTGCGAAAATGAGACCGCAGAAGCGGTCTTGCAGATGCGAGGTAGAGGACCGCAGGTGTGGTTTTGTGAAGGCTCGTCAGGGACCGCAAATGCGGAGTGGGGACCGCATCTGCGGAGTCGCAGATGCGGTATTTGAGATTTTAGTGGAATCCGCAAATGCGGAGGAAATACCGCAGAAGCGGGATTTTTACCGCAGAAGCGGTTTCGACTGGGCATAGGTATTTAAATTCATCTACGCGAATTTTTGAAGGGTTTCTCATTTCAAACTCGGACTTGGGAGAATTGTGGGCGATTTTGAAGAGGGATTTCAAGGGGTTTCGATAAGGTATGGATTCTTGGACTTAAAACACGATTTTATGGTATTCTTCATATGTATAGACTCGTGGCGGGATAAGGAACCCGTTGATGTAAAATTTTCTGAATTTCGAGAAGTGGGCCTGGGGCTCGGGTTTTGCTAATTTCGAGATATTTAATATTTTTTGATTGTTTTTGATTGAGTATTGTTCCATTGGCATATTGTGACGTATTCGTTGTGGTGAGTAACAGATGTAAATGATGTCCTGAGGGTTTGAAACCCCGGATTCGCACATCGTAGTGCTATATTGAGGTGACTTGCACGCCGGATAGCGAGCGTGGGGTAGAACACCGTTGGGGATTGTGACTTGATCCGTCCCGATAGATGAATTTACTGCGTATTTGACTGAATGTCACTTGTTATCATTATAATTTGAGCTGGCTGCCATATTTGGGCTTCGTGCCAACTGACTGAATCCTTCAGGGATTGCTATTACTATTTTCTTACCATTTTTACATATTATAGAACTCAGTCCTAGTACTTAATACTGTTTTGCAAATTCAGCCACCTTTTCTCAAATTTGAAACTTAATTAATATTTCTAATGAAGTTTGGGCTGAATATTTCTATATTAATGTGCCCGAGGGGCTTCTGTGATTCTGGACTGAGTGTGGGATCGGGCTGCGCGCCGCAGCGGTGTTGATATGAGGCCGAGGGCCTAGTTGATGCCATGAGATGGCTTTATATTGCGCTTGGGCCGTAAGCGGCTCCTCCCGGAGTTTGCACACCCCCAGTGAGCGCCATCGACGATAAATAAATGGATCGGGCTGCACGCCGCAGCGGGTACTAGAGAGTACCGTACTATGTGTTGCATTTCATATTTGACTGTCATTTATTTACTTATCCGCTGTAGTATTTCCATAATTGTTTTCAATGGTTTACTGACTCTATACTACTTGGTTTAAGTTGCTGCATTTATAGGTTACTTTGTGCCTATTCAGGATTTCTTATTCTCAGTCTTTATTTATGTTTATTACTCACTGGGTTGGAGTACTCACATTACTCCCTACACCTTGCGTGCAGATCCAGGTGCATCTGAGGCGGAGTGAGGACTTCTCTGCCGAGCAGCTCATATCCGGGAGTATCGAGGTAGCTGCATGACGTCCGCAGTCCTAATCTTCCCTTCTATCTTATTGCTTCATTTCCGCATTTCTTTAGAACGATATGTAGTAGGTTGATACTTATGTATTAGAGGCTCAGACTTGTGACACCAGATTCTTCGGGCTGTGTAGTAGCATTGTTATTTGGGATTGCATGTTTTTGCTTTATTACAGATTTCCAGCATTATGACATAGTAATTTACCCGTGTTAATTAAATCATGAACTGCATAAAAATGGCTAAGGTTGTTAAATTTGTCGGGCTTGCCTAGCAGTGTGTTGGGCGCCATCACGATCGGGGTTGGGGTCGTGACAAGTTGGTATCAGAGCCTAGGTTACTTGATCTCGCGAGTCATGAGCCGGTTTAGTAGAGTCTCGTGGATCGGTACGGAGACGTCTGTACTTATCCTCGAGAGGCTGCAGAACCTTTAGGAAAACTTTACATTCTTGAAATTCTTGTCGTGCGGCTATGTTGGACTGAGAACTAAACTTCTATTATTCTAACCTCTCACAGATGGTGAGGACACGAGCTACCAGACGTGGCGGACGAACACCAGTACCACCTACTGAGGCCACCAGAGGTCATGGACGCGGTCGTGGTCGTGGCAGAGGCAGAGCAGCCGGGGGAGCACCTGCTGATCCACGAGTTGCCCCAGCTCAGGATCAGACTCCAGCTGTGGTCACTCCAGTAGCACCTGCTCAGGCACCAGCTGTGCCTATCGTGCTTCCGGTCTTCACGAGGCCTTGGCACAGATTTTATCAGTTTGCACTGGGCTGGCCCAGGCAGTTTCAGCCACCACAGCAGCAGCAGCAGCTACTTCTTAGGCCGGGGGAGGCAATCAGACCCCCGCTGCTTGCACACCTGAGCAGGTGGTGCAGGGACTACAGACACCAAAGGCACCTCTAGCTCAGCAGGTTGCACCAGTTCAGGACTTTGTGGTTCCAGCTATGCCAGACAATGAGCAACATCGTCTCGAGAGGTTTGGTAGGCTCCAGCCTCCGACATTCAGTGGTGCTGAGGGCGAGGATGCCCAGGGTTTTCTTGACAGGTGTCAGCGTATGCTCCGTACGACAGGGATTCTTGAGTCGAGTGGTGTGGCATTTACCACCTTTCAGTTCGCGGGGGCTGCTCTTACTTGGTGGGAGGACTTTGAGAGGCGTAGGCCTATCGGTGCAGCACCCCTTTCTTGGCAGTAGTTCTCCGCTCTTTTCCTGGAGAAGTATGTACCTCAGTCCCGCAGAGAGGAGCTGCGTAGGCAGTTTGAGTGGTTAACGCAGGGGGATATGACCGTGACTCAGTACGAGATGAGGTTTTCACAGTTGGCCCGTCATGCTATTTGGATGGTTCCTTCAGATCGTGAGAGGATCAGGAGATTTGTGGATGGCCTTAACTACCATCTCTGTATTCTGATGACTAGAGAGAGTATTGGGTGCTACGTTTGAGGAGGTGGTGGATATCGCTCATGAGATCGAGTCAGTTCGCCGTCGGGAGCGAGAGGAGAGGGAGGCCAAGAGGCCTCGTGGATCGGGCAGTTACAGTGGTGCTCCCTCGAGGGGCCAGTTCCAGCATGGTAGAGGTCGTTCTTTTAGGCCTGCTCAGTCGTCCCGTCCAGAGTATCATGGAGGATCTTCAGGCCGTGGTCATCATGGGTCCCAGCAGGGTCAGTCTTCACTCAGCGCCCTCCCAGCTTAGAGTTCACCTCATGCCCCATCAGCTCAGGGTTCTTCTGCGCCGAGTGCATCTGCTAGTCACTCCGGTGCGAGGGGTTACAGCACCGGGCAGCTGTTATAAGTGCGGAGAGTTTGGCCACCTGAGGAGGTAGTGCCCTCGACTTCGTGGCAGTCAGCATCAGCAGAGGGGTCAGCCCTAGACTTCTGCTCCAGTTACTTCACCACCCGCCCAGCCAGCTAGGGGTGGAGATCAGGCAGCCAGGGGTCGTCCGAGAGGTGGAGGTCGATCAGGCGGTGGCCAAGCTCGTTTTTATGCTATGTCGGGCAGGACAGATACCATTGCCTCAGACGCTGTCATTACAGGTATTGTTTCAGTCTGTCACAGAGATGCCTCAGTATTATTTGATCCCGGTTCCACCTATTCTTATGTGTCTTCATATTTTGCTCGCTATTTGGGTACGTCCCGGGAGTCTCTTTCCTTATCTGTTCATGTGTCTACCCCGGTGGGCGATACGGTTGTTGTGGACCGCATGTACCGGTCATGTGTTGTGATTATTGGGGGTTTGGAGACCCGAGTTGACCTATTGCTATTGAACATGGCGGACTTCGACGTTATTTTGGGCATGGATTGGTTATCTCCGTGTCATGCTATTCTAGACTGTCATGCTAAGACAATCACTTTGGCTATGCCGGGTGTACCGCGGATCGAGTGGCGTGGTGTGACTGATTATGTTCCTGGTAGAGTTATTTCTTTCTTGAAGGCCCAGCATATGGTTGGGAAGGGCTGTCTTTCCTATTTGGCGTTCGTGAGGGATGTCGGAGCTGAGACTCCTAGCATTGATTCTGTTCCAGTTGTGAGGGATTTTCCCCATGTATTTCCCGCAGACCTGCCGGGCATGCCACCGGACAGGGATACTGATTTTGGTATTGACCTGGTGCCAGACACTCAGCCTATCTCTGTTCTGCCATATCGTATGGCACCAGCGGAGTTGAAAGAATTGAAAGAACAGCTTCAGGAACTCCTAGATAAGGGGTTCATTCGGCCTAATGTGTCACCTTGGGGTGCGCCAGTTCTGTTTGTGAAGAAGAAGGATGGCACAATGAGAATGTGCATCGATTATAGGCAATTGAACAAGGTAACAATTAAGAACAAGTATCCCCTGCCTCGCATTGATAATTTGTTTGACCAACTTCAGGGAGCGAGGGTGTTTTCCAAGATTGATCTCCGTTCGAGTTATCACCAGTTGAAGATCAGGGATTCAGATATTCATAAGACTGCTTTCAGGACTAGATATAGTCACTATGAGCTTCTTGTCATGTCTTTCGGGCTGACCAATGCCCCAGCACCATTCATGCATTTGATGAACAGTGTATTTCGGCCCTATCTGGATTCATTAGTCATCGTGTTCATTGATGATATCCTGGTATACTCGCGTAGTCAGGAGGAGCACGCGGAGCATTTGCGAGTGGTATTGCAGAGATTGAGGGAGGAGAGGCTTTATGCAATGTTCACCAAGTGTGAGTTTTGGCTCAGCTCAGTGGCTTTCTTGGGACACGTGGTGTCCAGCGAGGGGATTCAGGCTGACCCGAAGAAGAAAGAGGCGGTGCAGAGTTGGCCTAGACCGTCCTCAGCCACAGAGATTCGTAGCTTCCTTGGGTTGGCAGGCTATTATCGCCGGTTTGTTCAGGGTTTTTCCTCTATTGCATCGCCCTTGACCAAGTTGACTCAGAAGGGTGCTTTATTTGTATGGTCGGACGAGTGTGAGGAGAGCTTTTAGAAGCTCAAGACAGCTTTGACCACAGCTCCAGTGTTGGTTTTGCCATCAGCTTCAGGTTCATACATCGTGTATTGCGATGCTTCGCGAGTTGGGATTGGTTGTGTATTGATGCAGGAGGGTAGAGTTATCGCGTATGCTTCCCGTCAGTTGAAGCCCCATGAGCAGAACTACCCCGTTCATGATTTGGAGCTAGCTGCTATAGTTCATGCATTGAAGATTTGGAGGCATTACTTGTATGGCGTATCTTGTGAGGTATTCACTGATCATCGCAGTCTTCAGCATTTGTTCAGGCAAAAGGATCTTAATTTGAGGCAGCGGAGGTGGCTATAGTTACTTAAGGATTATGATATTACTATTCTGTATCATCCGGGGAAGGCCAATGTAGTGGCCGATGCTTTGAGCCGAAAGGCGGTGAGTATGGGGAGCTTGGAGTACATTCCAATTGAGGAGAGGCCATTTGCAGCTGAGGTTCAGGCCTTGGCCAATCGGTTGGTGAGACAAGATATTTCGGAGCCCAGTCGGGTGTTGGCTTGTGTGGTTTCTCGGTCTTCTTTATATGACCGCATCAGAGAGTGTCAGTATGATGATCCGCATTTGCTTGTCCTTAAGGACAGGGTGCAGCATGATGATGCCAGAGACGTGACCATTGGTGATGATGGTGTGTTAAGGATGCAGGGCCGGATTTGCGTGCCCAATGGATGGGCTTCGGGAGTTGATATTGGAGGAGGCCCATAGCTCACGGTATTCCATTCATCCGGGTGCCGCGAAGATGTATCAGGATCTTAGACAGCACTATTGGTGGCGGAGGATGAAGAGAGATATTGTGGAGTTGTAGCTCGGTGTCTCAATTGTCAGCAGGTGAAATATGAGCATCAGAGACAGGGCGGCTTGCATCAGCAGATGGTTATTCCTGACTGGAAGTGGGAGAGGATCACTATGGATTTTGTTACCGGACTCCCTCGGACTTTGAAGAAATTTGATGCTATTTGGGTGATTGTAGACAGGCTGACCAAGTCCGCGCACTTCATTCTGATTTGCACTACTTATTCTTCCGAGCGGCTGGCAGAGATTTATATTCGGGAGATTGTTCGGTTGCATGATGTCCCAGTTTCCATCATATCAGATCGGGGCACTCAGTTTACCTCTTAGTTTTGGCAGACGGTTCAGCGAGAGTTGGGTACTTTCACCCTCAGAAGGACGGACAGTCCGAGCGCACCATTCAGATATTAGAGGATATGCTACGCGCCTGTGTTATTGATTCGGAGGGACATGGGATCGGTTTCTACCGCTTGCAGAGTTTGCCTACAACAACAGCTACCAGTCGAGCATTCAGATGGCTCCGTATGAGGCTTTATATGGGAGACGGTGTAGATCTCCAGTTGGCTGGTTCGAGCCCGATGAGGCTAGATTGTTGGGGACAGATTTGGTTCAAGATGCATTGAAGAAGGTGAAGGTGATTCAGGAGAGACTCCGTACAGCGCAGTCGAGACAGAAGAGTTATGCGGACAGGAAGGTTCGAGATGTATCCTATATGGTTGGTAAGAAGGTCCTGCTGAAGGTTTCACCCACAAAAGGTGCTATGAGATTCGGAAATAAAGGGAAATTGAGCCCGCGGTTCATTGGGCCTTTTGAGGTACTTAGGAGGATTGGGGAGGTGGCTTATGAGCTTGCCTTGCCACCCAGCTTGTCGAGCGTGCATCCAGTTTTTCATGTTTCTATGCTCCGGAAGTATGTTGGAGGCCCTTCCCATGTTTTGGATTTCAGCATAGTTCAGTTGGAGGGTGATTTGACTTATGATGTAGAGCCAGCAGCCATTTTGGATCGTCAGGTTCGGAAATTGAGGTCAAAGGATGTAGCTTCAGTGAAGGTGCAGTGGAGAGGTTGGCCCGTGGAGGAGGCTACCTGGGAGACCGAGCGGGAGGTTCGGAGCAGATACCCTCACCTATTCGAGGCTTCAGGTATGTTTCTTGACTCGCTCGAGGACGAGCGTTTGTTTAAGTTGGGGAGGATGTAACGACCCGACCCGTCGTCACGTGAGTTACCGCTCCGTTTTCCCTATTTGTTGCTTCTTTATGATTCGTTATCCGTGTCTTGTGTGATCGAGTTGGTTTGGAGAAGTTTTGGTAAGAAATGAGACACTTAGTCCCTTTAAGGAAGGCTTAGTTTGGAAAAGTCAACCAGATGTTGACTTATGTGTTAGAGGGCTCGGATATGATTTCCGATGGTTCGGTTAGCTTCGAGGGATGATTTGTGACTTAGGAGTGTGATCAGAAGTGTCTTTGGAGGTCCGGTGTAGAATTAGGCTTGAATTGGCGAAGCTAGTATTTTGGCGGATTCTGGTTGATAGGTGAGATTTTGATCCGAGGGTCGGAATGGAATTCCGAGAGTTGAAGTAGCTCCGTTAGGTGATTTGGGATGTGTGTGCAAAATTTCAGACCTTTCAGAGGTGATTTGGTTAGGTTTTGATCGAATGTGTGTTTCGGGAGTTTTTGAAGAACTTAGGCTTGAATTCGATGAGAAATGATGGTTTTAGTGTTGTTTGAGGTGTTTTAATTATTGGAACAAGTTTGAATGATGTTATAGGAGGTGTTGGTGTTTTTGGTTGAGGTCCCGGGGGCCTCGGGGTGATTTCGGATGGCTAACGGGAAGTTTTGGACTTGAAAGATTCTAAATCCACTGCTGCTTCTGGTATTTTCGCTTCTGCGGAAATGGGACCGCAGAAGCGGTCTCGCTGATGCGAGGTAGAGGACCGCAAGTGCGGTTTTGTGAAGGCTCGTCAGGGACCGTAAATGCGGAGTGGGGACCGCATCTGCGGAGTCGCAGATGCGACTGGTTGACCGCAGATGCGGTATTTGAGATTTTAGTGGAATCCGCAAATGCGGAGGAAATACCGCAGAAGCAGTAACCGCAGAAGCGGGATTTTTACCGCAAAAGCGGTTTCGACTGGGCAGAGGTATTTAAATTCATCTTCCCGAATTTTTGAAGGGTTTCTCATTTCTAACTCGGACTTGGAGAATTGTGGGCGATTTTGAAGAGGGATTTCAAGGGGTTTCGATAAGGTATGGATTCTTGGACTTAAAACACGATTTTATGGTGTTAATACATGGATTTGGGCTGAAAATATAAGAAAATTATGGACAAAAATGGTGGTTTAGGACTTAAAACTTAAGTTGGCAAAAATTGGCATTTGTGGGGTCATTTGGACTCCGATTTTGGTATTCTTCATATGTACAGACTCGTGGCGAGATAAGGAACCCGTTGATGTAAAATTTTCTGAATTTCGAGAAGTGGGCTCGGGGCTCGAGTTTTGCTAATTTCGATATTTTTAATATTTTTCGATTTTTTTGATTGAGTATTATTTCATTGGCATATTGTGACGTATTTGTTGTGGTTTTGGTCAGATTCGACGCGCGAGGAGGCCGATTTGAGAGGCAAGGGCATAGCGAGCTAGAGCTTTAGCCGGTTTGAGGTGAGTAACAGATGTAAATGATGTCCTGAGGGTTTGAAACCCCGGATTTGCACATCGTAGTGCTATATTGAGGTGACTTGCACGCCGGATAGCGAGCGTGGGGTAGAGCACCGTTGGGGATTGTGACTTGGTCCGTCCCGATAGATGAATTTACTGCGTATTTGACTGAATGTCACTTGTTATCATTATAATTTGAGCTGGCTGCCATATTTGGGCTTCGTGCCAACTGATTGAATCCTTCAGGGATTGCTATTACTATTTTCTTACCATTTTTACATATTATAGAACTCAGTCCTAGTACTTAATACTGTTTTGCAAATTCAGCCACCTTTTCTCAAATTTGAAACTTAATTAATATTTCTAATGAAGTTTAGGCTGAATATTTCTTTATTATTGTGCCCGAGGGGCTTCTGTGATTCTAGACTGAGTGTGGGATCGGGCTGCGCGCCGCAACGGTGTTATATTGATATTAATATGAGGCCGAGGGCCTAGTTGATGTCACGAGATGGCTTTATATTGCGCTTGGGACGTAAGGGGCCCCTCCCGGAGTCTGCACACCCCCTGTGAGCGTCGTCAACGATAAATAAATGGAGCGGGTTGCACGCCGCAGCGGGTACTAGAGAGTACCTTACTATGTGTTGCATTTCATTTTGACTGTCATTTATTTACTTATCCGCTGCAGTATTTCCATAATTGTTTTCATTGGTTTACTGACTCTATACTACTTGGTTTAAGTTGCTGTATTTATAAGTTACTTTGTGCCTATTCAGGATTTCTTATTCTCAGCCTTTATTTATGTTTATTACTCACTGGGTCGGAGTACTCACATTACTCCCTGCACCTTGCGTGCAGATCCAGGTGCATCTGAGGCGGAGTGAGGACTTCTCTGCCGAGCAGCTCATATCCGGGAGTATCGAGGTAGCTGCATGACGTCCGCAGTCCTAATCTTCCCTTCTATCTTATTGCTTCATTTCCGCATTTCTTTAGAACGATATGTAGTAGGTTGATACTCATGTATTAGAGGCTCAGACTTGTGACACCGGATTCTTCGGGCTGTGTAGTAGCATTGTTATTTGGGATTGCGCATGTTTTTGCTTTATTACAGATTTCCAGCATTATGACTTAGTAATTTACCCGTGTTAATTAAATCATGAACTGCATAAAAATGGCTAAGGTTGTTAAATTGGTCGGGCTTGCCTAGTAGTGTGTTGGGCGCCATCACGACCGGGGTTGGGGTCGTGACACAATGAAGCTGCACAAACAGTAGCATCACTACCTACATTTAGAAAAGCTCCAATACATGAATCAAAAAAGAACTTCCGACAACACATTTTTTCTTTTGTAAGAATATCATCTACCAGGATAGGTAGACATACTGCACCGAAAAGAAAATAACTGTAAAAGAGCTACATGGCACTACTCTAAGGTCTGTGAATTGTGCTTATACTGAAGCTTCCCAACTAGCGCTGTTGTAAATCCAAACAAGACTAGCTGCTTAACCAGTTAATTCTGGTCAATTTACCCGTTATATTTTTTGGCAGGTAAAACTGTAAAAGTATAAAAGGAATGATTTCAACAAAAACTAAAATGAGAATTTAATTAACTTCTTGGTATTGGCTTGCCTGACAGTGGTGTCCGGCGCCATCACGACCCTTAGCTGATTTTGGATCGTGACATATTATAATTTAATTCTGTATGGTAAACTTATTTGCTCTGGCAATAAAGGTTGTCTTTCCCAGCAGAGCCATGATATTTACTTACATAGAGGTTTATTAGCTCATTGAATGTTAATTTCCTCATTCTATTTGGCATATCTTTTTAACTTCTTTTGGATGACATAATACTGTGTGTTAAAACTCATAGGATTCTCTGAAGGTGGGAAAAAGTTGCTTAATTATTCTGAAGGTCCATGGCTTAGCAGTAATGATGAGTGTGTAGTCCTATAGTTGAGTGACTCGAGTTCTTTTGAAAGCAAACATTCTTATCATATTCTTTTTATATGATTCCGAAACATCATCTCTATCCTTGTGGGACTATATTGGCTATGTTGTTCATGTAGTACTTTAATATTTTGATTATATCAAAAAATCTAAACCAGGAGGGGCATTAACCTTCATGTTCCAAACCTCTAAATTTGAGAAATTCGATAGTGGTTCTTCACCTCCATTTTCCCAACCAAACTACCAAACCATTTCACACAAAAAGCAAGCAGCAAAAAATAGCACAAGAACAAAAAAAAAATTACAGACTGAAATGTATGATCACTTCAATGACAAACCCACATAACAACAAAAAACTTCAATATCAAAAACGCATGTACTATTCCACTCCCAAACACACACACAAAGAAAAAACACATTTTTATCAAATATCAAAAACCCATGTTTTATTCACACAGCAGTGTCTGTTAAAAAAAAATATTCGCTCAATTTCATCCATCAAAACCCTAACTCAGAAATTTTCGGATGTTGTGTGAGTTGAAACAAATTGGAACAAAAAAAAGGAGAAATAACACATAGAAAATAACAAAATTGATATTAAAGACTAAGAAATTTACCTGAAAGTTCAAGAGATTTGAGAGAGAAAGTGGGGAAATTCAGCACAAATCACAGGTACAAACACAACTCACAGGCCAACAAATGCCAAAACCAAAAAGAAAGGATTAAAAGCTAGAAACTAATGAGCAAAGCTGATACAGAGCAACAATCGAGCAAAATAACTTTGAATCAAACTCGAATCAAACTCAAATCTGAACTTCAGAAAGAAATTTTTATCGATTTCGAATGTGATGGATGTTTCTCTGCTGCTATTTTTTTGTGTGTGTCTGCTTTGTTAAGGGATATATATAGTATTATTGAAAGAGAAGAAAAGCAAATTTGTGGGAGTAGCAAAAAATGTACACGTATATCTGCATAGAGAACAAAAGGACACATATAGAGCTCCTAAGAAAAACTTGATAACCTACTAGTGATGTGTCCATTAAAAAACCTGGCCACGTAGCTGGGTGGGCCCTGGGGAGGGCGGGGGCCAGTAATGGATTGGAGGGGCTAACCATTGTTGTGATATGTTCACTGACTTATCAAAAATTTTTGAGAAAGAAAACATAAACAGACAAAATTTAAGAAATTTTTTCATAATCCTAGCAAATAGGTGTTTTACATTTATAACAACAAGATAAATACATCCCTAGAAGAAAGCTATCAATTTGGATCGATAATCCCATTTAAAAGAAATCTAAACCATTAATTTTCTAACAAAAAGTCAAAAAGGATTTAGTTTATCTCATAATCTGCTCTTCAAATTGATTCACGGCCCTTCATTTCCATATATATTGCACGTGTTTTCAAACGTTTGTCTCCCGTTTCTTTGCTAGGGGGTATTTTTAATACAATAGTTATTTATCATTTTTATATACAAAAATTAAATGCTAATCAAGTTATACTATCCAAAAAAGACTTATGATTATTGCTCACTTTACATAACCCATTTGTTCTCATTTACAAAAAATAAAATTAATAAATTTGGAATATAACATGTACAATAATATACATCCCAAAGCTTGGAATATAACCTCATAACTGCAATAATATATGTTGTATAAATCATCTATAAACTATAATAAACTATGTATAAATTATAATAGATAAATTATACATGATGATAAGAGGAATATGGTACTTAAAATACTAATTGGTATATGATCCTCTTTCCAACATATTTTTTCATGTCCACTTTTCAGCTGTAGATTTTGTTGATGTCCTTGATTTTACAAACTTAGTGTACAACCAAGCACTTCACAATTTATAAGACTAAACGTCGAACAATAACTTGTCATCAAAACTGCATATAAATTACAAATAACTTGAATGACATACCAGAAGCGAAGAAGAATGCTGAAAATAGCTGAGGATACCAAAGTTT
The DNA here is from genome assembly GCF_001879085.1 of Nicotiana attenuata. Lineage (NCBI taxonomy): Eukaryota > Viridiplantae > Streptophyta > Magnoliopsida > Solanales > Solanaceae > Nicotiana > Nicotiana attenuata. The sequence continues at coordinate 44,662 of NW_017674972.1, forward strand.
GAAGATGATATAAAATTGTGGAAAGTAGATATCTGACAAATATGATACAATACTAACATCACTAAATATTCTTCATTATTCTAACAACTTAATATGTGCCTAATAGCTACTACAGAAGACCACATACAAAAAGCAAAAGGGATGCCAATGATATGAGTATTTCAAGAGCAAAAGAAATCAGATTTAAAAGTCCTACTCACTTTTAGACATGTGAACATACACCATAAGATCACCGTCCCTCTTTGCATTCACAACAATGAGCAAGTCCCTCGGTGGCATAACTGCAAGAGCTTTTTTATCTCAACTCTTAGGATTTCTATGTGAAGTCCAAATTGAAGAATCAGATAAAATAACTCTTTGAAGTTGAGATGATAGAAAAGCGAAGAGAGAACATTGGAAAGTCAGATTGAGAGAGTATGAAAAGAGCGGAGGAGGAAGAAACTGGACATTCGGCTGATGTCCCTATAGATGCGTTGCTTTAGAAGCTTTTGTTAGGGATCAATAGTCAAGACCTCAGGGAATACCTGTTTTCTTCGAAACTGATTACATTATAGAAATTTCTACGCTATAAGATACCAATATGTGTTCATTTTCTTTTATCATGTCTAACATTTAAATGTTGCAATTGATGTTCATTTGTGCTACTTAAGCATTGAGATTCCTGTATTGATTTAACATAGTTATTTAACAATTTCTTTCTATTTTATTGGATCCGGAATTGTGAAATTTTATTCTTTTCCTTTTTTATTTTTTTTCTTGTGGCTACTTTGAGTGTTATGTCAATGAATGGATGTCACTATTACAGCAACGCACATTGTGTGCACACTGGTTGATGATATCCTTGAAATGACCAAATAGTTTCTATTTATCTATCAGGTGTCCTGTAACGTGTCAGCTATCTTCCAGGAATCCAAAAGGTATATTATATACTCCTACTTGATAGAATTGGTAAATAATGTATTTGTTATATTTGTAGTCGTGTATAAGAAACATGTTGAAGTGTACTCTATTTGCTTGCATGTATTTTCTATTGCACTATTGCTACTTTATCTAATTTTGTGTTAACAAGAAAGATTAGGTACTACGTTTAATTATTCAGAGTTCTACCTTCATTTTCTTGCATGTATAATTTGAAAGTTGAAACTACTGGCTGACTAAGGTTAGCAAGCCTAGAAAGTGGAATGAGAGTGGTAAAAAAAAATCTCAGTATTATAAATAAATAAATTAGAGGGTAAAAACTGTGTACAAATCAGGAAACTTAGATACAAAACTTCAGTCGGATGATTAGTCAGAATGTTGCCATATGTGGGAGAGATATGTTACGCAATTACCATAAGCATCCGCGTCTTTTGTGTACCACTGATGTTGTTTTTGAAGCTATCAAAGGCTTTCATATTTTTGGAACAGATTCACGAAGATGTGGTGCGAGGGGGCGGCCTATGTCAGCCGACAACTGACGGACGGGTGATGGTCGTGCTCGGTCATATGCTTGTCTCAAAGATTAAGACATGCATGTGTAAGTATGAACAAATTCAGACTGTGAAACTGCGAATGGCTCATTAAATCAGTTATAGTTTGTTTGATGGTATCTACTATTCGGACAACCGTAGTAATTCTAGAGCTAATACGTGCAACAAACCCCGACTTCTGGAAGGGATGCCTTTATTAGATAAAAGGTCGACGCGGGCTCTGCCCGTTGTTGCGATGATTCATGATAACTCGACGGATCGCACGGCCATCGTGCCGGCGACGCATCATTCAAATTTCTGCCCTATCAACTTTTGATGGTAGGATAGTGGCCTACCATGGTGGTGAAGGGTGACGGAGAAACAGGGTTCGATTCCGGAGAGGGAGCCTGAGAAACGGCTACTACATCCAAGGAACGCTGCAGGCGCACAAATTACCCAATCCTGACACGGGGAGGTAGTGAGAATAAATAACAATACCGGGCTCTATGAGTCTGGTAATTGGAATGAGTACAATCTAAATCCCTTAACGAGGATCCATTGGGACGGGCAACGTCTGGTGCCAGAAGCCGCGATAATTCCAGCTCCAATAGCGTATAGTTTAACGTTGTTGCAAGTTAAAANGAGCCAGGACGTCGTAGGACATGGCAAGGCATGGCCATGGCATGTGTCAGTACGTCGCAGGACATAACAGGGCGTGGCCATGGCACGTGTCAGGACGTCGCAGGACATGGCCATGGCACGTGTTAGGATGTGGCAGGACATGGCCATGGCACGACTCAGGACGTGTCAGGACGTCATAGGACTTGGCAAGGCGTGGCCATGGCACGAATCAGGACAAGCCAGGACTTCGAAGGACATGGCAGGGCGTGGCCATGTCACGTGTCAGGACGTTGCAGGACTTAGCCATGGTACGTGTCAGGACGTCGCAGGACGTGGCGGGATATGGCCATGGAACGACTCAGGACGTGTCAGGACGTCGCAGGACATGGCAGGGCGTGGTCAGGACGTGTCAGGACGTCGCAGGACATGGCCATGGCACGTGTCAGGACGTCGCAGGACATGGCCATGGCACGACTCAGGACGTCACAGGACATAGCAGGGCGTGTCCATGGCATGTGTCTGGACGTGGCAGGACATGGCCATGGTACGTCGCAGGACATGGCCTTGGCACGTGTCAGGACGTCACAGGACATGGTCATGGCACGTTGCATGATGTCGCATGACATCGCAAGACATGGCAGGGCGTGGCTATGAGATGTCGCAGGCCGTCTTAGGACATGGCTGGGCATGGCCATGGCACGACGCAGGACGTCGCAGGACATAGCAGGAAATGGCAGGTCATGGCCATGGCACGCCGTCACACCAAGCCG
>NW_017674972.1:52500-55000 GCF_001879085.1 Nicotiana attenuata
GGCCTATGCCTAGGGCGATGTGCCAATACAATGTCGCAAGTAGAGGTTTATCGGGGCATCGCTTGCGTTGCTGAGGCCTATGCCGAGGGCGATGTGCCAATACAATGCCGCAAGTAGAGGTTTATCGGGGTGTCGCTTGCGTCGCCAAGGCCTATGCCGAGGGCGATGCGCCAATACAATGTCGCAAGTAGAGGTTTATTGGGGCGTCGCTTGCGTTGCCGAGTCCTACGCCGAGGGCGATGTGCCAATACAATGTCGCAAGTAGAGGTTTATCGAGGCGTCGCTTGTGTCGCCGAGTCCTATACCGAGGGCGATGTGCCAATACCATGTCACAAGTAGAGGTTTATCGGGGCGTTGCTTGCGTCGCCGAGGCCTATGCCGAGGGCGATGTGCCAATACAATATCGCAAGTAGAGGTTTATCGGGGCGTCGCTTGCGTCGCCGAGTCCTATGCCGAGGGCAATGTGCCAATACCATGCTACAAGTAGAGGTTTATCGGGGCGTCGCTTGTGTCGCCGCAATGTCTCAACTAGAGGTTTATCTGGGCGTTGCTTGTGTTGCCGAGGTCTATGCCAAAGGCGTTGCGCCAATACAATGTCGCTAGTAGAGGTTTATCGGGGCGTTGCTTGTGTCGCCGAGGTTTATGCCAAAGGCGTTGCGCCAATACAATGTCGCAAGTTGAGGTTTATTGGGGCGTCGCTTGTGTCGCCGCAATGTCGCAAGTAGAGGTTTATCAGGGCGTCGCTTCTGTCGCCTATGCCAATGCCAAGGGCGATGTGCCAATACAATGTCACAAATAGAGGTTTATCGGGCGTCGCTTGCGTCGCCGAGGCATATGTCAATGGCCCGAGGTCGGACATGGCAGGGCGTGGCCATGGCACGGTGCAGGACGTGGCAGGACATGGCAGGACATTGCCATGGCACGAGTCAGGACGGCGCAAGACATGTCAGGACGGCGCAGGACATGGCCATGGCACGTGTCAGGACGTCGCAGCACATGACCATGGCACGACTCAGGACGTGTCAGGACGTCGCAGGACATGGCCAAGGCACGACTCAGGACGTGTCAGGATGTGTCAGGACGTGTCAGGACATGGCAGAGCGTGGCCATGGCACGTGTCAGGACGTCGCAGGACATGGCCATGGCACGTGTCAGGACGTCGCAGGACGTGGCCATGGCACGGCTCAGGATGTGCCAGGACGTGCAGGACATGGCCATGGCACGACTCAGGACGTGTCAGGACATGGCCATGGAACGACTTAGGACGTGTCAGGACGTCGAGGACATGGCCATGGCACAGCTCAGGACATGTCAGGACGTCGCAGAACATGTCCATGGCACGACTCAGGACGTGTCAGGACATGGCCATGGCACGACTCAGGACGTGTCAAGACGTTGCAGGACATGGCCATGGCACGACTCAGGACGTGTCAGGACGTCGCAGGACATGGCCATGGCACGACTCAAGACGTATCAGGACATGGCCATGGCACGACTCAGGACGTGTCAGGACGTCACAGGACATGGCCATGGCACGGCTCAGGACATGTCAGGACGTCAGAGGACATGGCAGGACGTGTCAGGACGTTGCAGGACATGGCCATGGCACGTGTCAGGACGTCGCAGGACATGGCCATGGCACGGCTCAGGACGTGGCCATGGCACGGCTCAGGACGTGTCAGGACATCGCAGGACATGGCCATGGCACGACTCAGGTCGTGTCAGGACGTCACAGGACATGGCCATGGCACGTCGCATGATGTCGCAGGACATGACAGGGCATGGCCATGGGACGTCACAGGCCGTCGTAGGACATGGCAGGGCGTGGCCATGGCACGGCGCTGGACATCGCAGGACATGGCAGGACATGGCAGGGCGTGGCCATGGCACGACGTCGCACCAAGCCGCCCCGTTGCACCACCTCGCTCCACGTTGCACCACGTCTAGTGCTAGCCAATGCTTAGAAACATGTCAAGCGCAACGATGTTGGTGCTCGTTGGTGGCGGTGGTGGAAAGTTGCGGTGGTTCGAGCGATAGCGACCGGCGACGGTTGGTCGACGCTTGGTGGTTGGCCCTGGCGGTTTGAAGTCNGCTCGTGGCGGCTGATGGCTTTTGGCAACGAAACGGCGAAGCATCGTGCAACTAGCGGCGCAAGGTGCCATGCGCATGGGGCGAAGCTCAGTACATTGCCCATTGCCATCGGTTGTTGGGATTGTGACTGGCATCGCTCGTGGCGGCTGATGGCTTTTGGCAACGAACGATGGAGCGTCGTGCAAGTAGCGCCGCAAGGTGCCGTGCGCATGGGGCTAAGCTCAGTACATGTCGATTGCCACCGGTTGTTGCGGGCAACATCGGGAGGCGACATCGCTCGTGGCGGCTGATGGCTTTTGACAGCAAACGGCGGAGGGTCGTGCAAGTAGCGCCGTAAGGTGCCATGCGCATGGGGATAAGATCAGTTCATGTCGATTGCCATCGGTTGCTGCGGGCAATATCGGGAGGC